>NW_025962321.1:0-300000 GCF_017589495.1 Alosa alosa
TCCTATTCCTATTCTTTTATTATTAGTCTAAATTTCAATATCTAATTAATCTATTTTAATAAATCAATATATAATAAATTAACTTTATTATTAAAACTCATTCTTTTTTGTTTCATATATACTAATAACATTGATATATTATTTTTAATTATATAATAAATATCTATAAATTCCTATATATTACTATTTAGTATATTGAAATTAATGGTATCTTTGAATATATCTTTAAATGTATTTAATTGATCTATATAAGTATAATAAAAATATACACCTGAATTTCAATATATTATTAATATAGTTTCATATGAATATATTATATTTCTAATATCATTATTTATATTATCTAAATGTTTGTTTCTTATTTTAAAATAAATATTTCATATTTTATATTTCTTATCTTTAATTATATCTTTTATTTTTTCTGAATAATTATCATCTTTAACTATATCAAATACTTCTATAGTATTTAAATATTCTATTACTTCAGATAAATCTATATTATAGTCTTTTTTTAAATAATCTATAAATTTTATAGAACTTTTATCTGATAATGGATAATATATTTCTTTCTATAGAAAATCTATTATAAAATTTTTTATATTATTAAACTAATCTTTAGATATATTATTTCTATTTTCATAACTATAAGATATATGTAAATTAAATAAATATTTTAATATTAATAATTTTTCATATAATATCATCTCATTACTATTCTTAGATACTATAACATGATCATTTAATTCTAATAGTTTATTATTTAAATCTTGTTTCAACTATTTAATATCATCTCAATTATTAATACTATAAATTATATATTTTATTATATAATTTATTATATTCTTTTTATTTCTAATAATAATTCTAATGTTTTAGATTCTTCATTTTCATATATGTTTATTTCATATGTATTTTATTAAAATTTAAATTATATTCAATATAATAATAATAATAATATTTTGAATTATATAATATAATTTTTAAAATTCATAAATTAGATATATTATTTTCAATTGATTCATTTTCTTTGATACTGTTACTTTGTATCAATGTTTTTTATTTAATCAATTAGATCAAAAAATATATTGACTTAATATATTATTAAATATATTATTTATTTTATAATATTCATTTATAAAATTTATTATAATTTTATATAATAATCATATATTTTCTGAATCTATTTCTAATTTATTATTATTCTATATTTCATATATAAATGACATTATCTAACTTATCTAATCAAATAAAATTTTATCAGATTTAAATATAGTATACTAATTAAGATTTTTATATATATTCTTTTCATTTATCATTAATATCATCTAAATTATTTTTATATTATCTTTTTCATTTAATATTGACTATTCTATATCTTCTATATTTTTATACCATGATTTGTTATCTTCTATTCATTTAATAATATTATTCTATATTTTTTCTATTTTTTCTTCATCAGTTGATATTGTATTTTTATTACTATTACTAATATAATAAATTTTATCATGTAGTTAGTTTATATATATTTAGTGTATAAAATATTTTTAACATACAAAATTTTATATTTGTAAAATAATAATTATTATTTATTAACTACAATTATAAAAATTTATTTAATAGTCTAAATGTTTTTAGTATATACTTTTATTATAAAATTGAAAAAGTCTAATATATAATTTGTTATTATCTTAGATAGAATAATCTAATTATTTTATTTTATATAATCTAAAATATATAATATTTAAATAATCTTTAATTTTTTTATAATATAATATTAATTTCTTTATAATATTATAATATTCTTAATTTAAAATATACTATTAAACTATAAGTATATAAGTATATTCTATTATATATATATAATATTACTATATCTTCTATATTCATTTACTATCTATAAAAATATTAAAATAATTTTATTTTATTTTTTTTCTAAATTATTACTTACAACTTATACTTATAATTAATTTATAATTATAATTTATTATAATTTAAAATAAAAGTCTATCCTATATTTAAAATCAATATATAATCATTACTATCTTCTTAATAATATTCTCTATAAAATATTAATTATTTATATTTTTTAAGATTCATGTATACTTATTTACTATAGATAAAAATAGACCTCTTAATTATATAATACTAAAAATGTATATATATAATAATATATCCTAAAGTCTAATAATATTTTACTTTTATAATAGTTAGTAGAATAGATCCTAAATATGGTATATTGTATACTATGAATACAGGTCTAAAATCTATTTTCAATACTATTATATATATATATTATATATTGACTTTGTTTATATTATATATACTATAATAAGAATTTATCATTATATAAGATTTAAATATATTATAGTTTTATTATTATATTATTAAAAAATATATAAAATATAGTATAGCTTAAGTATAAAAAATACTAAATTAAGCGTAAAAAATAAATTGTGAATATAATATCATGATTTTTATTTTATATTATTTTCCTTATTCTATATTATATCATCTAAAAAAGATTAAGAAATAAAATTATTAACAAAATAGAATTATTAACAATTTTTAAAAACTTTATTTTATTCTATTTTTAATTTTTTTATAAAATTAAAATTTATAGTTCTATGTTCTATTATAATATACATTTATCCTTTATTTATACTTTCTAAAATATTTTTAAATTTATTATTTATTATATTTAATAATATATAGTAAAATAATTAGTTAATAAAAATTTAAAAATTAATTATTCTTCTAATATATAATCTGTTATAAAATTTGAAAAATCAGTCATATATATAAAATGATTTTTATTAGGATACTATAACTATTTCTATATAATATAATAAACTAAATTTCTTATAACATTATTATCCTATCTATATAAAATAATCTAAACAAATTTTTTAAATTCCTCTAATCTTATAAGTTTATTATTATCTAATATCTATTCTAATATCTATTTTTTTGTATTATTTATATTGTAATATATTTTAATCTAGTCTCAATCATCTCTTATTACCATATTATATAGACTATATAATCTAGTTATTAATTGTATATTATAAATAAAAAATATATTATCATTACTATATAATTCTATTCAATCTAAAAGAAATTAGTCTTGATTATTATTATTATTATTTAATTTTAATAATTCTTTATATGAATATTTTTGAAAATGTAATTTATATTTATTAATATTATTTATATAATTATTAATATTATCTAATTTCTACTTGAAAAATATTATTAATAATTTTTTTATAATATTATCATACTAATTAATAAATTCTCTTTTCTAAAATATATCGTTGCATAAATATCTTATTTTTGTTTTATCATTATCTATATTATTACCTTCTTCTATATTTAATCTGTATCAATTATAACAATTCTATAAGTATGTATACTATTGATTATTAGGTAATGTTTCTATATCTTCTACTTTATTTATCTATTCATTATTAATAGTTAATTTGTATTCATTTATTATCTACTAAAATATTGATAATTCTATTTCATTTTCTTCTAACTTATTATTTAAACTTGCATTTTCTATTCATAATATTATAATATTAATTATTATAAAAAACTTATCATATATTTATATTTTTAATATTTATTATTAATAAATAAACAAATATATGTAATATTTTATTTTATTAAATATTTTTTATATTTATATTTAATTTATATAATATAATATAATGTTAGTATATTAATATCTTCTTATCCTTCTATATTATAAAATAAATATTTAATTGATTTTCATTTCTTATATTTTAAATAAACTATATATAATAATAAAAATAATTTAATTAAATTAAGATAATTGTAATAACTATTTAACTTTATTCTTATTTTTGTTCTTATATCTGTATATAGAAAATACTGCTAATATTACTATCAATATTATAAATGTAATACCTGTTATATTATATATATTTATTTTTTCCTATTCCTATTCTTTTATTATTAATCTAAATTTCAATATCTAATTAATCTATTTTAATAAATTAATATATAATAAATTGTTTTTATTCTTAAAACTAATTTTCTTTTCTTTTATATCTGTTAATAATATTGATATATTATTTTTAATTATATTATATAAATTAATAAATTCATCTATATTGATGTTTTTTATATTGAAATTAATGCTATCTTTGAATATATCTTTAAATGTATCTAATTGATCTATATGATTAGAATAAGAATATATACATAAATTTCAATATATTAATAATATATTTTCATATAAGTATATTATATTTTTAATATTATTATCTATATTATTTAAATTTTCATTTCTTATTTTAAAATAAATATTTCATATTTCATATTTTTTATCTTTTATTTTATCTTTTATTTTATTTAAATAATTATTATTTTTAACTATATCAAATACTTCTATACCATTTAAATATTCTACTACTTTAGTTAAATCTATATTATAGTCTTTTAAATAATCTATAAATTTTATAGAATCTTTATCTGATAATGGATAATATATTTCTTTCTATATAAAATCTAATATAAATTTTTTTATATTATTAAACTAATCTTTAGATATATTATTTCTATTTTCATAAGTATAAGGTATAATATAAAAATTGAATAACTAATTTAACATCTATAATTTTTCATATAATATCATCTCATCACTAGTATTAGATACTATTACATAATCATTTAAATCTAATAGTTTATTATTTAAATTTTGTTTTAATTTTTTAATATTATTTCAATCATTAATACTATAATTATATATTTTATCATATAATGTATTTATATTCTTTTTTATTTCTAATAATAATTTTAATGTTTTAGATTCTTCATTTTCGTATATATTTATTTCATATGTATTTTTAATAAAAACTAAATTATATTCTATATAATGATAATAATAACATTTTGAATTATCTAATATAATTTTTAAAATTCATAAATTTGATATATTATCTTTTATCTCCCCATTAATACTTTTACTACTGTATCAATGTTTTTCATCTAATCAATTAGATCAGAAAATATACTAACCTAATATATTATTAAATATATTATTTATTTTATCATATTCATTTATAAAATTTATTATAACTTTATATAATAACCATATACTTTCTGAATGTTCTTTTAATTTATTATTATATATATCATGTATAGTTAATATTATCTAGTTTATCTAATTAAATAAAATTTTATCTGATTTAAATATAGTATACTAATTAACATTTTTATATAATTCTTTTCATTTATTATTAATACTATCTAAATTATTTTTTATATTATCTTTCTGATTTAATATTGACTATTCTATATCTTCTATATTTTTATATCATGATTTATTATCTTCTGTTCATTTAATAATATTATTCTATATTTTTTTTATTTTTTCTTCATCAGTTGATATTGTATTCTTAATTATTATTACTAATATAATAAGTTTTATCATGTAGTTAGTTTATATATATTTAGTGTATAAAATATTTTTAACATAAAAAATTTTATATTATGTTAAGTAATAATTATTATTTATTAACTACAATCATAAAAATTATTTAATAGTCTAAATGTTTTTAGTATATAATAAATTATTATAAAATTAAAAAGTCTATTATATAATATGTAACTATCTCAGATAGAATAACCTAATTATTTTATAAAATATAATCTAAAATAAAATATTATTTAATCTTAATTTCTTTATAATAGTATCTTATATATTATAATATTCTTAATTCTAAAATATACTATTATATATAAGTATATATAATATTACTATATCTTCTATATTCATTTACTATCTATAAAAATATTAAAATAATTTTATTTTTTTTTTCTAAATTATTACTTATATTATTATAACTTATAATTAAAAATTATTATATAATTAATTTATTAAAAATATTTAAAAAAAAATCTATATAATCATTACTATCTTCTTAATAATATTCTCTATAAAATATTAATTATTTATATTAATTTTTTAAGATTCAGATGTATACTTATTTACTATAGATAAAAATAGACCTCTTAATTATATAACACTAAAAATGTATATATATAATAATATATCCTAAAGTCTAATAATATTTTACTTTTATAATAGTTAGTAGAATAGATCCTAAATATGGTATATTATATACTATGAATACAGGTCTAAAATCTATTTTCAATACTATTATATATATTATATTATATATTGACTTTGTTTATATTATATATACTATATTTATATTTACATTAAATTACTATTCACTAACTATAAAATAGATTCTATTAAAAAAGTATTATAATAGAAATAATTAATAGATATTATAATATATTTATATTTTATATTAATTATAATAACCCTAATAAAAATGTAATTTAATTAAGATAATCATAAAAGATGTTTTTTTTTCTTGATTATTTTTATTCCTATAATTCCTATATTTATAACTATTATAATTAATAGTATTAATATTATAAATACAATAGCTACTATTCTATATATATTTATTTATTTTCTATTTCTATTCTTTTATTACTAATTTAAATTTAATATCTAATCAATTAATTTTAATAATATTATATATTATAAAATATTATAATAAATAATAATAATTTATTTATTCATTTATATATATAATAATTCTAATATATAATATTTAGATTATATAAGATTAATAAATTCTTCTATATATATTACTATTTTCATTAAATATATTTTTAATAAATTTAATTGATCTATTTGATTATAATAATAAATAGAATTTATATTCTAATTTTCATATATTTCTAATGTATTTTCATATAACTTTATTATTATATTATTATTTTTCTATATATTATCTATATCTATATATATTCTTAATTTATAATAAATATTTTCTATTCTATAATCAATATCTTTTATTTTATTTGAATAAGTATTATCTTTAACTATATTAAATACTTCTATAGTATTTAAATATTCTAATTGTTTAGTTAAATCTATTCCTTCTTCTTTTAAATAATCTATAAATTTTATAGAACTTTTATCTGATAATGGATAATATATTTCTTTCTATAAAAAATCTAATATAAATTTTTTTATATTATTAAACTAATCTTTAGATATATCATCTCTATTTTCATACTTATTAGATATATGGAAATTAAATAAATATTTAAACATTAATAATTTTTCATATAATATCATTTTATTACTATTAGTATTAGATACTATTACATGATTATTTAATTTTCATAGTTTATTATTTAAATTTTATTTTAATTTTTAAATATTTAATCAATTATTAATACTATAATTATATATTTTATCTTGTAATATATTTATCTACTATTTTATTTCTAATAATAATTCTAATGTTTTAGATTATTTATTTTCATATAAAGAAATTTCATATGTATTTTTATTAAAATTTAAATTATATTTAATATGGAAATTATAATAATATTTAGAAGTTAATAATATAGTTTCTAAAATTCATAAATTAGATATATTATTTTCAATTACTTCATCTTCTTTGATACTATTACTGTATCAATATTTTTTATTTAATCAATTACTTCAAAAAATATACTGAATTAATATATTATTAAACATGTTATCTATTTTATTCTATTCATTTGTAAAATTTATTGTACCTTTATATAATAATCATATATTTTATGGATCTTTTACTAATTTATTATTATCCTAAATATTATATATAATTAATATTATCTAATTTATCTAATTAAATAAAATTTTATCAGATTTAAATATGGTATACTAATTAAGATTTCTATATACTTCTTCTCATTTATCATTAATACTATCTAAATTATTTTTTATAATATTTTTTTCATTTAATATTAACTATTTTATATCTTCTATATTTTTGTATCAATATTTGTTATTATATATTCATTTATTAACTATTCTATATTTTTTATATTTTTTCTTTATCAGTTGATATAATATTCTTTTATTAATATTACTAATATAATAAATTTTATCATTTATAGTTAGTTTATATATAATTAGTGTATAAAATATTTTTAACATAATAATTATTTTAATTATTATTTAATTAAACATATAAAAATTTAATATTACTAACTATATTTATTAATCTAATCTATTTTTTTAATTTCTACTTTTTAACTATTATATGTAATATATTGAATAAATTATATATTTTTTAATAAATATACATATACTATTAAAATAAAAATCAAAAAATTAATTATTCTTCTAATATATAATCTGTTATGAAATTTGAAAAATCAGATATATATTTTTTATAGTTTCTATGAGGATACTATAACTATTTCTATATAATATAATAAACTAAATTTCTAATAGTATTATTATCCTAACCATATAAAATAATCTAAATAAAAACTTTTAATTCCTCTAATCTTATAAATCTACCACTGTCTATTATCCATTCTAATATCTATCTTCTTAAATTACTTATATTATTCTACTACTATATTTTAATCTATTCTCAATTATTTTTTATTAATATTTTATCTAAACAATATAATTTAGATATTAATTATATATTATAAATAAAAAAATCATTATTATTATATAATACTATTTAATCTAAAAGAAACTAATTTTGATTATCGTCATTTCATTTTAATAATTCTTTATATAAATATTTTTTATTATCTAATAAATAATTATTGATATTATCATTAACTCTTCTTATAACATTATTATATAAATTAATACATTTTCTATTTCTGAATATATTATTACATATTTTTCTTATTTTTATTTTATTATCCTCTGTATTATTACTCTATGCTTTTATTCTATATCACTCGTAGCAATTCTATAAGTATATATATTATTAATTATTAGATAATATTATTATATCTATATCTTCTAATTTATTTATTATTAATATTTGATCCATATTCATTATATTTTAAATTATTACTTATATAAAATATATTTTCTATTAATAATACTATGGTATTTAAAAAGATAAAAGTTATCATAAAATATAGTTATTAATAATATATAAACGAATATTTTATAAATTTTAAAATGAATTAGTTAATATAAAAAATTTACTTATTCTTTTAATATATATATAATAATTTTTTATTAAATTAGAAAATTCTAATATATATTTATAATGTCTTTTACTAGTTTATTATATATACTATTTTTATAAAATATAAAAAACTAATTTTTTAATATATTTTTATTTCATCCATATAAAATAATATATAAAATTTTTAAATTCTTCTAATCTTATAAATCTATCATTATTTATTATATTTTTTAATATCTATATTTTTGTATTATCTATATTTTACTACTATATTTTAATCCATATTCAATCATCTTTTGTTATTATTTTATTTAAACTATATAATCTAGTTATTAATTGTATATTATAAATAAAAAATTTATAATCTTTTATAATATTCTATTCATTCCAAAATTAACTAATTTTGATTATTTAATTTCAATAATTTTTATATGAATATTTTTGTATTTTATATTTATTGATTTTATTTATATAATTATTAGTATTATCTAATTCCAATTTAAAAAAAATATAACTTATTAATTTCTTTTATAATATATTTTCTATATTTAAATATAATATTACACAAGTATCTTATTTTTATTTTATCACTTTTTATCTTATTTCATTTTCTTCTTCTTTTAATTTATATCAACTATAACAATTCTATAAGTATTTATTCTATTGATTATTAGGTAATAATACTATATCTATATCTTCTATATCTAATTATCAGTATTTAATCCATGTTTATTTACTATATACTACTAATAAAATATTGATCTCTAATTATTATATTCTAAATTACTACTCAAACTATTATTTTTTTTATTAATGACATTTTAATATTAAGTATTATAAAACTTATCATAATTATATATTTATATTTATTAGTAATAAATATATGTAATATAAGTAATATTTTTTATTTTTATAATTTATTTAAAATTTTATTATATTAATTATTTCTTCTAATATATATTGTAATTTCTATATTTATATAATATATAAATTATATATTAATATTTCTATATTATATAAAAATAAATATATTTTTATTTATTTATATTAATTCTTTAAATAAATATATATTATAATAATATAAATAAATTTAATTTAATTAAGATAATTATAAAAGATATTTAACTTTTTTCTTATTTTTTTATCTTATATATCTATATATCAAAATTGATAATACTATTATTAATATTATAAATACAATAGCTACTATTTTATATATATTTATTTTTTTTCCTATTTCTATTCTTTTATTATTATTAGTTAAATTTTAATATCTAATTAATTAATTTTAATAATTTGATATATAATAAATTATTTTATATTATAAAATTAATTCCTTCATTTATATCTACTAATAATTTTGATATATTATTTTTAATTATATTATATAAAATAAAAATTTCTGCTATATTACTATTTTTTATATCTAAATTAATATCTTCTTTAAATATATCTTTTGTAATAAATTTAATTGATCTATATTATAATAAAGAAATTGATATTCTAATTTTTATATATTTCTAATATAACTTTATTAAATTTATTATTATTATTATTAGTATATATATTATAAATATCTATTTTTTTTTTATAATAAATATTTTGAATTTCATTTTTAACATTTTTAATTATATCTTCTAATATTTTTAAAATAATTATTATCTTTTTAACTATATCAAATAACTTCTATAGTATTTAAATATTTAACTACTTCAGTTAAATCTATTCCTTCTTCTTTTAAATAATCTATAAATTTTATAGAACTTTTATCTGATAATGGATAATATATTTCTTTCTATATAAAATCTAATATAAAATTCTTTTATATTATTAAACTAATCATTAGATATATTATCTCTATTTTCATAATTATTAGATATATATGGAAATTAAATAACTAATTTAATATATATAATTTTTCATATAACATTATTTCATTATTAATATTAGATACTATCATATGATCATTTAATTCTAATAGTTTAGTATTTAAATCTTGTTTTAACTATTTAATATCATTTCAATTATTAATACTATAATTAAATATTTCATTATATAAATTGATTATCTACTCATTTATATTTATTAATAATTTTAATGTTTTAGATTCTTTATTTTTATATAAAGTTATTTCATATTTATTTTTATTAAAATTTATATTATATTCAATATATTTGTAATAATAATAATAATGTTTATTTGATAATATAGTTTCTAAAATTCATAAATTAGATATATTATTTTCAATTTTAAATTCTTTATTAATACTATTACTATTATATCAATGTTTTTCATTTAATCAATTACTTCAAAAAACATGACTATTTAATATATTATTAAATATATTATTATTAACTTTATGATATCCATTTATAAAATTTATTATAACTTTATATAATAGTCATATATTTTCTAAATCCTCTTCTAGATTATTATTGTCCTATATATCATATATAGCTAATATTATATAATGCATCTAATCAAATAAAATTTTATCAGATTTAAATATAGTATACTAATTAATATTTTTATATAATTCTTTTCATTTATTATTAATATCATCTAATTTATTTTTATATATATCTTTTATATGCTAATATTTCTATTTTTTATCTTCTATATTTTTATATAATGATTTATTATTTTTTTTTCATTCAATAATATTATTCTATATTTTTTCTATTTTTTTTTCTTTATTTGTTCTGATATAATATTTTTATTACTATTACTAATATAATAAATTTTATCATCTGTAGTTAGTTTGTATATAATTAGTGTATAGAATATTTTTAACATAATAATTATAAAAAATATAATAATTATTTTAATTATTATTTAATTAAACATATAATAATTTATTTTTTTAATTTTTATTTTTTAACTATTATATATAATATATTAAATGAATTATATATTTTAATATATATATATATATAAATACTATAAAAAAAAAAAAAAAAAAAATTTATTTATTCTTTTAATATATAATAATTTATTATAAAATTGAAAAAGTCTATTATATAATAAATAGAAATGATTTCTACTATAATAAGATAACTATTTCTATAATATATATAATATTAATTTCATATATTTTAAATTTTTTTAATATTTTTATATTATTATTATTTTAATTATATTCTAAAAAATCTATATATATAATAAAGTTTTATTATTAACTCTATATTATATTATTAAATATATATAATAACCCTGTCTATTTAATATAAATTAAAAATTAGTTAATAAAATAAAAAATTTGATTTAATTATTCTTCTAATATATAATCTGTTATAAAATTTGAAAAAATTTCATATTTATATATATATTCTATATTTTATATAATGATATAATAACTATTTATATATAATATAATAAACTAAATTTCTTAAACATTATTATCCTAATCATATAAAATAATCTAAATAAAATTTTTTAATTTTTCTAATCTTATAAATTATATTATTTTATCTATTCTATCTATCTTTTTATTATTTTATTTATATAATTTTAATAATATGCTCAATCATTTTTTATTACTATTTTATTTAAACAATATAATCTAGTTATTAACTATATACTATAAATAAAAAAAAATTCTTTAATATTATATCTTTCTATTCTCTTTAAAATAAACCAATCTTGATTATTATTATTTATTTAATTTTGATAGTTTATTATATATTCTATTTTTAACAATATAATTTATTTTAAATATTTATATTATTTTTAAATTTCTAAATTTCTATTTAAAAAAATATTATCATTAATTTTTTTATAACACTATCATATATATTAATATATTCTCTTTTTCTAAAATATATCATTATATAACTATCTTATTTTTTTTTTTTTATTCTATATAAATATTTTCTATTTTTTAATTCATATCAGTTATAGCAATTATTAAATATATATCTATTGATCATTAAATTCTATAAGTATATATATATTTCTATTTTCTATATCTAATTATTATATATATATTATATTTTCATTTACTATCTAATACTAAAATATTAATAATTTCTATTCATTATCTTCTAAATTATTATTTGAACTTGAACACTTGTATATTAATGATATTATAATATTTAAAAATATAAAAGTTTATCATAAAATATATATTTTGATATTAGTGATATATAAACGAATATCTTTATTTCTATAATTATTATATAAATTTAAATTTATTAAAAATATTTCTAATCTAAACTTAATAATAATTTAAATTATATTATATTATATATAGTAATTTAATATAAAATATAGTATGGCTTAAGTATGAAAAGTTATTAGATTAAACTATTAAAAATAAATTATGAATAAAAATTAAAATTATTAATAAAAAATATTTAAACTTTTTATTCTATTCTATTATAATATATATCTTTCATATATACTTTCTAAAATATTTTAAAAAAATTTTAAATTGACTTAATTATTTATAAAATAATATATGTAATAATATATTAAGTATTTTTATAAAATATATTTTATATATTAACATAATAAAACAATATAAAGATAAGTTGATAAATATAAAAAGTATTATTAATTGTAATAATATAGAAAACTATTTAAAAGATTAATAATATTAAAAAAGTAAATATAAGAATATTATATACTAAAATAATAATAATTAAAATATTTTTTTCTTAAATTTAAATTTCTACTTTTCAACTATTTTTAGATTATATAGTATAATAGTATAAAATCTAATATAAAATAATTATAGATATGTAGTAACAATAAATTTATATCTATATTTATTATTCTATTAATTAACAATAATATTTGTATTTTCAATTATAAAGTTATATTTAAGATATATTAGTATTATAGAATATATCAATTAATATAGATAAGCATTGTTATATATATTTGATATCTTAACAATAAAAATTTATTCAATAGTGTAAATATTTTAGAATAAATTAAAAAAAGATGAATAAAAAAATGAAGATGGAATTTGTAGAAATTGATAATATATGTGATATATTAATTAATAATATATAAATTTAATTTAATTAAGATAATTGTAATAACTGTTTAACTTTATTCTTATTTTTTTTATATCTATATCTATATATTGAAAATACTATTAATACTACTATCAATATTATAAATGTAATAACTATTATTATTCTATGTATATTTATTTTTTCCTATTTCTATTCTTTTATTATTAGTTTAAAATCTTTTATTAAAATAATCTGTTTTAATATTTTAACATATAATAAAATGTTTTTATTATGATAAGTTTTTTTTTCATTTATATCTACTAATAATTTTGATATATTATTTTTAGTTATATTATATAGATTAATAAATTTCTTCTATGTTACTATTTTCTATATCTAAATCTATATTATTCTCAAATATAATTTTTAATAAATTTAATTGATCTATATGAGTATGATTAAAAAGAGAATTCATATCTAAATTTTTATATATTTTTAATATATTTTTATATAAACCTGTTATATTATTTTGTAAATTTTTTATATTATTATCTATATATATTTTTCTTAATTTAAAATAAATATTCTATATTTCATTTTCAACATTTCTAATTATCTCTTTAATATTTTTAAAATAAGTATTATCTTTAACTATATCAAATATTTCTATAGTATTTAAATATTTAACTACTTCAGTTAAATCTATTCCTTCTTCTTTTAAATAATCTATAAATTTTGTAGAATCTTTATCTGATAATGGATAATATATTTCTTTCTAAATAAAATCTAATATAAAATTCTTTATATTATTAAACTATTCATTAGATATATTACTTCTATTTTCATAAGTATAAGATATATAAAAATTAAATATCTATTTTAATATCTATAATTTTTCATATAATATTATTTCATCATTAGTATTAGATACTATTATATAATTATTTAATTCTAATAGTTTATTATTTAAATCCTATTTTAACTATTTAATATTATCTCAATTACTATTACTATAATTATATATTTCATTATATAATTTGATTATCTACTCATTTATATTTATTAATAATTCTAACGTTTTAGATTTTTTATTTTTATATAAAATTATTTCATATGTATCATTATCAAAATTTATAGTATATTCTGTATAATGATAATAATAACATTTAGAATTATATAATATAATTTTTAAAATTCATAAATTAGATATATTATCTTTTAAATCTCCTTCATTAATACTATTACTATTATATCAATGTTTTGAATTTAATCAATTACTTCAAAAAACATGATGACTTAATATATTATTAAATATATTATTAATTTTAAAATATATATTTATAAAATTTATTATAACTTTATATAATAATCATATATTTTCTAAATCCTCTTCTAGATTATTATTGTCCTAAATATCATATATAGTTGATATTATCTAATATATCTAATCAAAAAAAATTTTTATCAGATTTAAATATAGTATAATAAGTTGTATTTTTATATAATCTTTTTCATTCATCATTAATAGTATCTAAATTATTTTTTATATCCTCTTTATATGCTAATAATTTCTATTTTTTATCTTCTAATATATTATATAAAGAATTATTGTTTTCTATTCATATACTAATGTCATTCTATATTTTTTCTAATTTTTCTTCATCAGTTACTATAATATTTTTTATTACTATTAGTATTATAATAAATTTTATCATGTAGTTAGTTTATATATATTTAGTGTATAAAATATTTTTAACATACAAAATTTTATGTTAAGTAATAATTATTATTTCTATTTTCATTAACTACAATTATAAAAATTTATTTAATAGTCTAAATATTTTTGATATATACTTTATTATAAAATTGAAAAAGTCTAATATATAAATTGTTATTATATCAGATAGGATAATCTAATTATTCTATAAAATCTAAAATAAAATAATATCATATATATTATAATATTCACAATTTTAAAATATTTTATTATATAACTATTATATTTCTATTTTAATAATTTTAAGTTTAATAGTACGTAGTATAAAACCACCAAGAGATCCTTTTTTAGTAAATTGAGTCATTATCTCAACTCCTTATAAAAAATACTTTAATAAAGTTAAACCTCCTAAGAGAGAATTACACAGACTGAATCATTGGAAGATATTGATCTCTAATGAAAAAGCTGATGATGATAGTAGTGTGATTTAGCAAGAAATTAAGTTTATAAAGTAGTAGAGGATCCAATCACATTCGAAAAGAGAGTATAGAAAGAACTCTTGTAAAGAATTATATACTCAAACATACCTTTTCAAAGACTAAAGAAGAAAGTTTATTTTACTTTACTAACTTACGTCAAAGTAACTTAAAAATTCTTTAGGATGTTAATGAAGAAGAAATTCAGAAGTTAACATTTTTTTTATTAGATGATATAATATTTTTTATTACTATTACTAATATAATAAATTTTATAATCTATAGTTATAGTTAGTTATATATATAATTAGAGTTTAAAATATTTTTAATTCTTTCTAATCTTAAAAATATATTACTATTTCTTTATTATATTTATATTTATTATCTAATCTATAATTATTATTATTATTTAATTATAGTCTTTATAGAATATAATATCTATAAATTCTATAGTAATATCTATGATAAAATTTATTATATATAATATCTCTAAATATTTTTAATAGTTTATTATATTATATAATAATTTTCTAACAATATTAATAGAACTTTATTATAACTATTTATATTTCTACTTTTTTTGAATCTTATTTTATTTATTATTTTTAAAATTATTATCATTTACTATTTATACTTCTATTATATAATATTAATTTTAATATTTTGTAAAAAAATTTTTTATTTATTGATAGAGTTATACTAATTGTCTTTTTCTTTTTCTTGTTTATACTATATTCAACTTGTTTGTAATTTATTATAATACTTTGAATATTTTTTTTTGAAATGAAGTATGATAATCAAAATATCTAATAAAAACTAATAAATAAATTCCTTAAAATAAAAAATGACTACATATAAAAATATATAAATTTGATATAAAAATATATAATATTGTAAAAATTAATGAAGTATTATTAGAATTATCAGGAGTAAACAATAATGTAATTATAAATAGAATAAATAGATAAAGTAATAATAAGTAATGTGTAGTATATAATATTTATAAATCCTATAGGTAATAACTTTAATAATCTATGTGTTTCTAATACCTATTTTGCATATTTTGAACCTTTCATAATACCTTGTTTTGTTTTATAAGTATATATAACTCCATAATCTAAAATTATTTTTATAACTATTCTAATATCATTTTAAAATAATTTAACTATACAATATATTATCATCTATTATTTTAATTATAGGAATAAAAAATACTAATATAAAAACTAATTCTGAATGATAAAATAGTATATCATATAATGTTTTAAATATATTAATTATAAAGAAATGAATAAATGAATTCATAAAAAAAATATAATAAAAAATTATATTTCTCTGTATATAGAAAATAATAAAATTAATATATAGTTAATAATAAAGTTTATATTAGTTAAATTAACATAATATTAAAAAATATTATAATTTATAAAATAGACATTACTAACTATTTATTTATTCTAGACTAATTAAAATTAAATATTATAAAATATAAAAATATTGGATTATAAGAAATTATATAATTATAAATAAAAATATTATATATCTATCTAATATATAGAGAAAAAGAATATTGAACTAAAGGAATAAAATAATTAATTTAGATAGTAAGAATAAAATATAAATATAATTAATATAATAACTATTTAACTTTAATTTTATTTCTATATTATAACTATTATAATTAATAGTATTAATATTATAAATGTAATAGTTACTATTCTATATATATTTATTTTTTTATTTCTTCTATTCTTTTATTACTAATTTATTTCTTTATTTATATCTATTAATAATTTTGAATATATTATCTTTAATAATTTTTTTTGATATATGAAATTTAAAATTAATTAGTTAATTATTTTCTAGTGCTTATACTTATACACATTTACTCCATCAAATGATATCTAATGTTCCACGGATTGTTCTATGGACCACCTACTTGCCTATGTTGGCAGGTATGACCTCTGAGATCAAATGATTGAAGTTCTTTGTAACAGCAAAAGGCACCTATAACTACTGAAACAACAATAGTTTTTATATCCCAGAGTAGACTCATCTTAGTTACCAATAAAAGATACCTTTCTTTTTAGCTCTTTCCTTTAAAACAAAGTACCTATCACTGCCACTGTAGACTATGACTCACTTATCTTCTACATTATAAAATAAATATTTAATTGATTTTCTATATTATAAAAAATACATATCTATATATTCTTATTTGTTTTTATTTTAATTAAATAAATTATATATTGTAATAAATATAAAAATAATTTAATTTAATTAAGATAATTGTAATAATTGTTTAACTTTATTCTTATTTTTATATCTATATCTGTATATTAAAACCATAACTAATACTATTATTAATATTATAAATATAATACCTGCTATATTATATATATTTATTTTTTCCTATTCCTATTCTTTTATTATTAGTTTAAAGTTTAATATCTAATTAATCTATTTTAATAAATCGATATATAATAAATTAGCTTTATTATTAAAACTAATTTCCTTTTCTTTTATATCTACTAATAAAATTAATATATTATTTTTAATTATATTATATAGATTAATAAATTCATCTATGTTGCTGTTTTTTATAATGAAATTAATGTCATCTTTGAATATATCTTTAAATGTATCTAATTGATCTATATAATTAGAATAAGAAGGTATGCCTGAATTTCAATACATTACTAATATAATGTTATATAAATTTATTATAATATTATTATTAATATATATAATTTCTAAATGTATTTTTATTAATATATCATAAATATTTTTTATTTTATTTTTAACATTTCTAATTATATCTTTTATTTTATCTAAATATATATTATCTTTAACCATATCAAATACTTCTATAGTATTTAAATATTCTACTATTTTAGTTAAATCTATTCCTTCTTCTTTTAAATAATCTATAAATTTTATAGAACTTTCATCTGATAATGGATAATATATTTCTTTCTATATAAAATCTAATATAAATTTTTTTATATTATTAAACTAATCAACTGATATATTATCTCTATTTTCATAACTATTAGATATATGGAAATTAAATAAATATTTAAACATTAATAATTTTTTTCATAATATCATCTTATTACTATTCTTAGATACTATAATATAATTATTTAATTCCAATAATTTAGTATTTAAATCTTGTTTTAACTATTTAATATCATTTCAATTATCAATACTATAAATAAATATTTTATCATATAAATTGATTATCTACTATTCTTATTTCTAATATAAATTTTAATGTTTTAGATTCTTTATTTTCATATATATTTATTTCATATGTATCATTATTAAAATTTATACTATATATTCAATTATAATTTATTTTATAATATTTAGAATTTGATAATATAGTTTCTAAAATTCATAAATTAGATATATTATTTTCAATTGATCCATCTTCTTTAATACTGTTACTACTGTATCAATGTTTTTTTCATTTAATCAATTGCTTCAAAAAATATATTGACTTAATATATTATTAAATAATTTATAAATTTTTATGATATTCATTTGTAAAATTTATTATAGCTTTTATATAATAATCATATATTTTCTGAATCTTTTTCTAATTTATTATTATTCTATATTTCATATATAAATTGATATTATCTAATTTTATCTAATCATAAAAAATTTTATCAGATTTAAATATAATATACTAATTAATATTTTTATATAAATTATTTCATTTATCATTAATAATATCTAATTTATTTTTTATATCATTTTTCTAATTTAATATTATCTATTCTATGTCTTCTATATTTTTATACCAAGATTTGTTATCTTCTGTTCATTTAATTATTCTATATTTTTCTATTTTTTTATTTTTTTCTTCATCAGTTGATATTGTATTCTTTATTGTTATTACTAATATAATAAATTTTATCATGTAGTTAGTTTGTATATATTTAGTGTATAAAATATTTTTAACATATAAAATTTTATGTTTAAGTAATAATTATTATTTATTAACTACAATTATAAAAATTTATTTAATAGTCTAAATATTTTTAGTATATAATAAATTATTATAAAATTAAAAAGTCTAATATATAAATTGTTATTATCTTAGATAGAATAATCTAATTATTTTATATAATCTAAAAAGTAAAATATTATATAATCTTAATTTCTTTATAATAATATCTTATATATTATAATATTCTTAATTTTAAAATATATTATTATATAAGTATAAGTATATATTGTATTATATAATATTACTATATCTTCTATATTCATTTACTATCTATAAAAATATTAAAATAATTTTATTTTATTTTTTCTAAATTATTACTTATAACTTGTACATATAAAATTAATATTATAATATCTTATATTAAATTATTATATTTAAAAAATAAAAATTCTATCCTATATTTAAAAATTAATATAAATCATTACTATCTTCTTAATAATATTCTCTATAAAATATTAATTATTTATAATTTTTTAAGATTCATGTATACTTATTTACTATAGATAAAAATAGACCTCTTAATTATATAATACTAAAAATGTATATATATAATAATATATCCTAAAGTCTAATAATATTTTACTTTTATAATAGTTAGTAGAATAGATCCTAAATATAATATATTGTATACTATGAATACAGGTCTAAAATCTATTTTCAATACTATTATATATATTATATTATATATTGACTTTGTTTATATTATATATACTATAATAAGAATTTATCATTATATAAAGTCTTATCCTATATTATAATTTATAATTTAAAAAAAAATATATAAAATATATATGTATAAGTATAAAAAAATACTAAATTAAGTGTGAAAAAATAAATTGTGAATATATTATATATTATATTATGATTTTTTTTTATATTATTTTTCTTATTCTATATTATATCATCTAAAAAAGATTAAGAAATATTTTAAAAAAAAATTTTTTTATTTTTTTTAATTTTTTATGTTCTATTATAAAATTAAAAATTTATAGTTCTATATTCTATTATAATATATATTCATATTTTATTTATACTTTCTAAAATGTTTTTAAATTTATTATTTATTATAGTTAATAATATATATATATATATTAAAATAATTATTAATAAAATAATAATTAATTATTCTTCTAATATATAATCTATTATGTAATTTGAAAAATCAGACATATAATTATAATGATTTCTACTAGGATACTATAACTATTTCTATATAATATAATAAACTAAATTTCTAATAGTATTATTATCCTAACCATATAAAATAATCTAAACAAATTTTTTAAATTCCTCTAATCTTATAAATCTATTATTATCTAATATCTATTCTAATATCTATCTTTTTTACTATTATTTATATTATTCTACTACTATATTTTAATCTATATTCAATCATTTTTTATTAATATTTTTTCTAAACAATAGAATCTAGATATTAATAATATATTATAGATAAAAAATTTATTACTATTATATAATTTTATTCATTCTAAAATAAACTAATTTTGATTATTGTTTACTTCTGATAATTCTTTATATGAGTGTTTTATATTATTTATTAAATAATATAAATAATATTCGTAATTATTTATTAAATAATATAAAACACTCATATAATACTATCATATGAACTAATGTATTTTCTATTTTTGAATATATTAATACATAACTATCTTATTTTTATTTTATCATCCTCTATATTATCATTTTCTTCTACTTTTAATGTATATCAGCTATAACAATTCTATAAGTATTTATTCTATTGATTATTAGGTAATGATACTATATCTATTTTATTTATCTATTCATTATTAATAGTTAATTTGTATTCATTTATTATCTACTAAAATATTGATAAT
Organism: Alosa alosa; assembly: GCF_017589495.1. Classification (NCBI taxonomy): domain Eukaryota; kingdom Metazoa; phylum Chordata; class Actinopteri; order Clupeiformes; family Clupeidae; genus Alosa; species Alosa alosa. The sequence continues at coordinate 22,088 of NW_025962321.1, forward strand.
TCTATTTCATTATCTTCTAACTTACTACTTGCACTTGCACTTTGTATAGACTTAATTATAATATTTAAGAATATAAACCCTATCATAAAATATAACTATCAGTGGTATCTAAACGAATATCTTTATTTATATAATTATTATATAAATAAAATTTATTAAAAATATTTCTGAATTAAATTTAATAATAATTTAAATTATATTATATTATACTATAGTAATTTAATATAAAATATAATGTAACTTAAGTGTGAAAAAATATTAAAGTAAATTATGAATATTATAATAAAATAATTTCTTATTTTATTTTCTATTATAATATATATCTTTCATATATACTTTCTAAAATATTTTAAAAAAAAAAAAAAAAAAATTGAATTAATTATTTATTATAGTTAGTTATTAATATATAATATGTTATAAAATTATATAAATTTATTTTATATTCTATTATAATAATAATATGTTAAGTATTTTTATAAAATATATTCTATATATTAACTATAATAAAAATTATGATATAATAGAAAAATAATATAAATTTAAAAAGAGAATTATTTAATAATTATTATAATAGATAGTAATATAAATGTAATATATAGTTTGAATATAAAAAATAAATATAATTAGATTAGATATAGTAGATAATATATATAAAAAAGTAAATATAAGAATATTATATACTAAAATAATAATCATAAAATATTTTTTCTTAAATTTAAATTTATACTTTTCAACTATTTTTAGATTATATAGTATAATAGTATAAAATCTAATATAAAATAATTATAGATATGTAGTAACAATAATAAATTTATATCTATATTTATTATTCTATTAATTAACAATAATATTTGTATTTTCAATTATAAAGTTATATTTAAGATATATTAGTATTATAACAATAAAAATTTATTCAATAGTGTAAATATTTTAGAATAAATTAAAAAAACATGAATAAAAAAATGAAGATGGAATTTGTAGAAATTGATAATATATGTGATATGTAATTTGATATTAAAACAATATTTTTATTAATTTAGAAATAATTTATTAATTTAAATCTTTTTTGTATTATTATTAGTAAAAAAAAATACAAATAATTTTTTTCTTTTATATAGACATGTATTATTATATTTTGGATTAAATTTTCTTTATTTTTTATAATTAAATGAAATTAATAATTCTTTATCAAATAATACTTTTTTATTTAATAAAAATATCATTATTAAAATTATAAATATTAATATTAATTTTTATTTTTAATATATTTTGGTTTTTTTATAATAATATTTTATATACTATATATATAATTTATATAATAAAATAAAAAATAATATAAAGTTTTTATTAAAATTAAAATCTTAATAAATATCTAAAAATATAAATTATATATAATGTATTTTATATTAAATTATTTAAATTTAGTTTTTATAATTATAATTAATTATTATATATAATCTATTTTATATTCAATTTTTTTATATTTAAGATAAGTAATGATTGTTATTTTTAAAATTTTGTTAATATTTTTAATAAAAATAATAGAATATAAAGTTGTAAATTAAGATTAAATAAAAAATTCTTTATTAAAAAAAAAAAAAAATCTTAGATAATTAAATTTTATTTTGAAATATTAAATTTTTGAACTTTTTTAATTATCTTTTTATTTGTTGAATATTTTTTCTAATTTTTTATTTTTTCTAAAAGATCTTCAATATAAGGTAAAATTTTTATTATATCAGTTTCAATATTTTTTATAAACACATTAATAATACGCAATATATGTTTATTAAGTTCTGTTAATTTTTTAATACTTTCATCATCTATTAAATTTGCTACATAATCTATACTTATATACGTACTAATATTTGAAATAAAAGAAATAGGTACATTCTATTTAATTTTAATATCATCTTTGTTTATTTTGAATGAATATAATTCCGATAGCATTTTATTAAAATTTTCATTATATACATGATTATTATTATTCTATATTATATCCATTATATTAAATAAACATTTATCTATTGTATGAAAATTTATAAATTTAATTTTTTCAGAATTTGGTTCCTTATTAGATATTAACTCTATACATTCTTTTATTATTTCTTTTTTATGAGTATTTATATTATCTTCATCTTCAGGTAGATTTTGTATCTAAAAAATAATATTTTTTAATTTTTCTATAAAACTAGTTTTAAAAATATAATATTTTATTTCTCCTTTATAATATTCATTAGTAGTATATTTTCTAAAATTTTTATTTATTGTATTAGTTATATTCTATATAATATGAAATTGTCCTAAATCTATATTTTTATAAACATCTACTATATCATTATATGGTATAATATTAGACATATCTTCTATTATATTATCATAATATTTTTTTAATAAATTTTCATCAGAATTTATTATTTTTTTATTATAATAGTTTGTTTTAAGTAATTCATTAACTTTATTATTATTACAATTAGTTAATTCTAATTCTTCTATAAAAATTAAATCTGTAGATTCTATTTTTTGATAATCTTCTTCAATTTCAATATCTAATTTTTGAGTTTCAATATAATAAATATCTTTATTAATTTCTACTAAAATTTTATCCATAATATTTTTATATATAGAATATGATACTTTCTATAATACTAAATTTCTTGCTTTTCATTCATCAAGTGATAAACATAAATCCATTAATCTAAGTGACTTAATAAAATTTGTGTATAAATATTCCATAATTTCTTTATCCTCTATTAAAAAATTAAAATCATCATATATAACTTCAGATAATAATCACATTTTATTTTTTATATTATATAAATTTTCTATTATATTTAAATATTTAAGACTATGACTATAATACATATTTTTTATAGTTTCTTTTGTTAAATCTTTATATAAAAAATTATCAGTAAATATTTTTATTTGTATCCTAAATTCATTAAATAATGATTTAAATTTTTCAATATTTTCATATAATTTAGTTGTTTCATTATTTTCTATACTTATTATAGCTGAAATGATGATAAATATTGTTATTTTAGAATTCATTAATAATATTTTTTTGATAAAAATAGAAATTATCCTTAATAAATAAAAATAATAGTATATGAATAAAATAATATAAATAATAAATATTTTAAAATATTATATGATTTTAAAATATAACAATTAAATTTAGATAAATTTATAGTACTTTTAATTAATTAATATAAATTTGAAAATCTAGTTAAATCAACCGAAAAATGGTCTTATGGAAGAGGCTTTAATAACCCTTGCTTAGGATACATTAGGTAGACGACTATACTAGAAAAGGTGTAATTGTAGTAATCATCCTCAAACCATAGAGGCGATTGCTGTCAGATACAATACTTATAGTAAATTTATTTGATCATTATCCGGAATCTGTCCTATAGTCAGTGAATGATAATGTGAAAATATTATGAGATACACCTATTTAGACTGATAAGAGATTATCAGATAAATAGTTTATATCACATAATGTTCCTGATATTGTAGTCCTGGATAAGAGTAAGAAAACGTGCTGAATCATTGAGATTACGGTCTGTAGTGATAGGTACGTTGCCTTAAAGGAAAGAGCTAAAAAAGAGAGGTATCTTCCATTGGCAACTGAGCTGGGTCTACTCTGAGACGTGAAGACTATTGTTGTTTCAGTAGCTATAAATGCCTTTGGAGCTGTTACAAAGAACTTCAATTGTCTGATCTAAGAGGTCATACCTGCCAACATAGGCAAGTAGGTGGCCCATAGAGCAATCCGTGGAACATTAGATATCGTCTGACGGAGTAAAGGTGTATAAGGCAGCCATTAGAAACATTATTAATTAATTAATTTATCAAATAAAATATAATTTTTATATTATAAAATAAATATCTATATTCTTATTTATTTATTTTAACTTTAAATAAACTATATATCATAATAAAAATAAAATAAAATTTAATTTAATTAAGATAATTGTAATAACTATTTAACTTTATTCTTATTTTTTTTCTTATATCTATATATCAAAAATATTATTAATACTAATATTATAAATGTAATACCTACTATATTATATATATTTATTTTTTTCTATTTCTATTCTTTTATTATTAGTTTAAATTTCAATATCTAATTAATTGATTTTAATAAATCAATATATAATAAATTATTCTTATTAAACTAATAATAATATATGTTTTTATTTATATCTACGAATAATTTTGATATATTATCTCTAATACTATTTATATAGATTAATAAATTCTTCTATATTACTATTTTTTATATCTAAATTAATGTTATCTTTGAATATGTCTTTTAGTAAATTTAACTGATTTATATAAGTATAATAAAAATGTATACCTGAATTTAAATATATTGCTAATATGTTTTCATATAAATCTATTATATTTCCATTATTATTATATAAATTATTTAAATATTTATCTCTTATTTTATCATAAAGAATATTTTTTTCATTTTCAATATCTTTTATTATATCTTTTATTTTATTTGAATAATTATCATCTTTAATTATATCAAATATCTCTATATCATTTAAATATTCTATTACTTTAGTTAAATCTATATTATATTCTTTTAAATAATCTATAAATTTTATAGAACTTTTATCTAATAATGGATAATATATTTCTTTCTATATAAAATCTATTATAAAATTCTTTATATTATTAAACTAATTATCTGATATGTTATCTCTATTTTCATACTTACTAGATATATGTAAATCAAATAAATATTTTAATAATAATAATTTTTCATATAATATCATCTCATCACTAGTATTAGATACTATCACGTGATCATTTAATTCTAATAGTTTATTATTTAAATCTTGTTTTAACTATTTAATATCATCTCAATCATTAATACTATAAATAAATATTTTATCATATAATATATTTATCTACTGTTTTATTTCTGATATTAATTTTAATGTTTCAGATTCTTTATTTTCATATATATTTATTTCATATGTATCATTATTAAAATTTAAATTATATTCAATATAGTAATAATAATAAAATTTTATAATTAAATAATATAATTTTTAAAATCCATAAATTACATATATTATTTTCAATTACTTCATTTTCATTAATACTGTTACTGTATCAATGGTTTTTATTTAATCAATTAATTCAAAAAACATTCTAACTTAATATATTATTAAATATATTATCTATTTTATAATATTCATTTGTAAAATTTGATATTACTTTATATAATAATCATATATTTTCTAAATCTTTTTCTAACTTATCATTATTCTATATATCATATATAGTTAATATTATCTAACTTATCCAATCAAATAAAATTTTATCAAATTTAAATATAGTATACTAATTGATAATTTTATATAATTCTTTTCATTCATCATTAATACTATCTAATTTATTTTTTATAATATTTTTTTTATTTAATATTGACTATTCTATATCTTCTATATTTTTATACCAAGACTTATTATCTTCTGTTCATTTAATAATATTGTTCTATATTTTTTCTATTTTTTCTTCATCAGTTAATATAATATTCTTCATTACTATTACTAATATAATAAATTTTATCATGTAGTTAGTTTATATATAATTAGTGTAGAAAATATTTTTAACATACAAAATTTTATATTATGTTAAGTAATAATTATTATTCATTAACTACAATCATAAAAATTTATTTAATACTCTAAATGTTTTTGATATATATTTTATTATAAAATTAAAAAAGTCTAATATATAATTGTTATTATCTCAGATAGTATAATCTAATTATTTTATTTTATATAATCTAAATTAATTTTAATATTTAAAATATTATTTAATCTTAATTTTTAAAAATATACTTATTAATTTCTTTATAATGTTATCATATATATTATAATTGTTCTTTATTCTAAAATATTATTAATCTATATTTTATTAATAATTCTATAAGTATATATATATTGTATTGATTATTATATAATATTATTATATCTTCTATATTCATTTACTATTTATAAAATATTGAAATAATTTGATTTCATTTTTTCTAAATTATTACTTATAACTTAGATTTATACTTATAATTAATATATCATAATATTTAAAAAATATAAAAATTATTATATAAATATATTCATTAATTATAAATAAATATTTTTATAATTTAATATAATTTAATATAAAAATTAATTAATTATTTGATATATAATCTATTATATATACTAATATTATTTTAACTATAAATTATATTTAAAATAAAGTCTATCCTATACTTAAAAAGTTACTATTATTACTATCTTCTTAATAATATTCTCTATAAAATATTAATTATTTATATTTTTTAAGATTCGTGTATACTTATTTATTATGGATAAAAATAGACCTCTTAATTATATAACACTAAAAATGTGTATATAATAATATATCATAAAGTCTAATGATATTATAATTTTATAATAGTTAGTAGAATAGATCCTAAATATGGTATATTGTATACTATGAATACAGGTCTAAAATCTATTTTCAATACTATTATATATATAGATATTTTCTTCTTTAAATAATTAAAATTATTTAATTATTATCTTACTTTTATGTTCTTTTACTTTTCTAAATAATATTTAAAGATCTAATGACTTCTTTATGAACTATCTGCTTACTAATATTGATAAGTATTATTACTAAAATCAAACTATTTAAATTCTTTGTAATATAAAAGATAGCTATAATAATAATATTCTTTACTTTTCAGAGTAGACTTATTTCATTTGTTAATAAAAAAATATATATATTTAATTCTTTTCTTTAAGACAGTATATTTATTACTATATACTATAATATTGATAATTTAATATATTTTATTTATCTATGATTATATGATAAAAACCTGTCATCTAATAATCTTTTATTAATCTGAATAGATATATTTTATAATATATTTGTATTTATTATTCACTAATTATAAAATAGAAATAATTAAATATTATAATATAATCTATAGTTTTATATTAATTATTACTTTAAAAATAATTAAATTTAATTTAATTAAGATAATTGTAATAACTATTTAACTTTATTCTTATTTTTTTTCTTATATCTATATATCAAAAATATTATTAATACTAATATTATAAATGTAATACCTACTATATTATATATATTTATTTTTTTCTATTTCTATTCTTTTATTATTAGTTTAAATTTCAATATCTAATTAATTGATTTTAATAAATCAATATATAATAAATTATTCTTATTAAACTAATAATAATATATGTTTTTATTTATATCTACGAATAATTTTGATATATTATCTCTAATACTATTTATATAGATTAATAAATTCTTCTATATTACTATTTTTTATATCTAAATTAATGTTATCTTTGAATATGTCTTTTAGTAAATTTAACTGATTTATATAATCTGAGCCATAAAGAGAATTTATATTCTAATTTCAATATATTCATAATATATTTTCATATAATTTTATTATATTTCTATTATTAGTATTTATATTATCTATATATCTATCTCTTATTTTAAAATAAATATCTTTTATTTTATTTTTAATATCTTTAATTATATCTTTTATTTTATCTGAATAAGTATCATCTTTGACTATATCAAATACTTCTATAGTATTTAAATATTCTACTACTTCAGTTAAATCTATATTATAGTCTTTTAAATAATCTATTAATTTTATAGAACTTTTATCTAATAATGGATAATACATTTCTTTCTATAAAAAATCTAATATAAAATTCTTTATATTATTAAACTAATCTTTAGATATAGTATCTCTATTTTCATAAGTATCAGACATATGAAAATTAAATAAATATTTTAACATAGATAATTTTTCATATAATATCAATTCCTCATTGTTATTAGATATTATAATATGATTATTTAATTCTAATAATTTTATATTTAAATTTTGTTTTAACTATTTAATATTAGTTCATTTGCTATTACTATATTTAAATATTTCATTATATAATATATTTATCTACTATTCTATTTTTAATAATAATTTCAATGTTTCAGATTCTTCATTTTCGTATGAGCTTATTTCATATGTATTTTTATTAAAAGTTAAATTATATTCTTTATAATAATATTTAGAATTATATAATATAGTTTCTAAAATTCATAAATTAGATATATTATTTTGGGGTGCTTCTTCATTAATACTATTATTGTATCAATGCTTTTCATTTAATCAATTATTTCAAAAAATATACTAACTCAATATATTATTAAATATATTATCAATTTTATAATATTTGATTAAAAAATTTAATATAGCTTTATATAATAATCATATATTTTCTGAATCCTTTTTTAATTTATTATTATTCTATATATTATATATAGTTAATATTATATAATCTAACTAATCAAAGAATTTTTTATTAGATTTAAATATAGTATACTAATTAATATTGTTATATATATTATTTCATTTATTATTAATACTATCTAATTTATTTTTTATAACATCTTTCTAATCTAATATTGACTATTCTATGTCTTCTATATTTTTATACCAATATTTATTATTTTTTATTCATATACTAACATCCTTCTATATTTTTTCTATTTTTTCTTTATTATTTGATATAATATTATTTATTACTATTACTAATGTTAATATAATAAATTTTATCATTTGTAGTTAGTTTGTATATAATTAGGGTTTTAAATATTTTTAACATAATAATTATAATAAAAAATAATTTTAATATAATATTATGTTAAAATTACTTAAGTAATAATAATTAAATTATAATTTAATCTAAACATATAAAATTAAAATAATTTTAATATTAATAATATTATTAACTATATTTATTAATCTAATCTATTTTTAAATTTTTACTTTTAAATTATTATATAATACTATTAAAAATATATAATATAATATAAAAATTAATTATTAACTATTCTTCTAATATATAGTCTACTATAAAATTTGAAACCTGTTTCATATATGTATACTAATTAATGATAATGAGAATACTATAACTATTTATATGTAATATAATAAACTAAAAACTTTTATAAATTCTTCTTTACTCTATCTATATGATATTATTAATATAAAATTCTTTAATTAGTTTAATCTTATAAATCTTTTATTATCTAATATTTATATCTTTGTTATATTACTTTTATTACTATTGATATAATATTTTATAATATAATATCAATCATTGTATTTTACTATTATATATACAATAGAATCTTGTTATTAATCATATAGTAAAAATATAGAAAATTATATCAGTAGAAAATAAATTTGTTTAATCTAAAAGAAATTAATCTTCATTATAATAATTTAATTTTATTATTTCATTATATGTATATATTTTAATAATAAAAATTTATTTAATAATGTAAATATTTTTGTTATATATACAATAATAAATATATAAAATAAAGTTGAAATTTTTAGATTGATATATATGATATGTAATATATAATAAATCCTTCATTTAATTAATATATTATTATTTTATATTATATATAAGTATATTAAATCTTTATATATAATATCTTTACTTTTTTAATTGTAATTTATTATAAATATTTAATAACAATATTTTACAATAATATTAATTAAATTTTATATTTATATTATAATCAAATTAATTATAATTATTAAAAAAATATTTAGTTAAAAATAGATAAATTTACTCTATATAATTAAATAATATTATAATAATTAATAATATATGAATATAATAATAAAATATTATTTAATCTTATAATATACAAATAATAATTAGATTATACCTTTCTATATTATATTAATTATTATTGTTATTTAAAATTTTTAAAAAATTAATTAAAGTTGGATTTTATTATATAGTGTCTATCTACTTTTAGAATATAACTAATTATATTAAGTCATATATATAATCATATATTATTATCAATATCTATTATTTTACTATTTTATTTAATTATTAGTATATCTTAAGTTACTATAAATAATATAATTTCTATATCCATATTTTTAAGTTATTCTAACTTTTTAGTTAATAATATAAATTAAAATAAGTTTATAAAATATTATTTAAATTATTTTAAAAATTAATTATTCTAATAAACTATTACTAAGTAATATAATAAGTTAGATTTCTTGATATTTAATAATTCTTTATATATTCAAATAAATAAAAAAAATATTATAATAAAAATAAATTAAATAATAAATCTAATCTAATCAAGATATTTGTAAAAAATCTTTGTTTTTTAATTATTTTTGTTTTTATATTTCTATATTGTAATTATTATAACTACTATTAATATTAAAAATATGATACATACTATTTTATATATATTCATTTTTTCCTATTTCTATTCTTTTATTACTAATTTAAAATCTTTTATTAAAATAATCTATTTTAATATTTTAATGTATAATATAGTGACTTTATGATTATAATAATATTTTATTTTTGAATTTATATTTGTTAATAATTTCTATATATCATCTTTAATACTATATTATTATTTTTTATATCAAAATTGATATTATCTTTAAATATATTATTTAATAATTTGATCTAATTTATATTATAACTATATCTATATATAAAATTTAAAGTATAAACTCCATATATTTTTAATATATTATTATATGAATTTATTATATTTTATTATTTATATATATAGTTTCTAAATATTTTCTTATTAATATATCATAAAATATTTTATTTTATTTTTAATATTACTATAATTTATATCTTTAATATTTTTTTAATCAATCTTTATCTTTAACTATATCTAATACTTCTATATTATTTAAATAATTAACTAATTCAGTTAAATCTATTTCTTCTTCTTTTAAATAATCTATAAATTTTATAGAACTTTTATCTGATAATGGATAATATATTTCTTTCTATAGAAAATTTAATATAAAATTTTTTATATTATTAAACTAATCTTTAGATATATTATCTCTATTTTCATAAGTATTAGGTATATGAAAAATCAAATATTTCATTATATAATAATTTTATCTACTATCTTATATCTAATAATAATTTTCATGTTTCAAATTCTCTATATATTCATATAGAGTTATTTCATATGTATTTTTATCAAAACTTAAATTATAATAACTATAAATAGAATATTCATAATTCATAGTTATAATATCTAAAATTATTTAATATAATTTTTAAAATTCATAAATTAGAAATGTTATCTTTTATTTCCCTATCATCGATATTGTTATTATATCAATGTTTTTCATCTAATCAATTACTTCAAAAAATATACCAAGTTTCTATATTATCAAAAATTTTATAAATTTTATCATATATATTTATAAAATTTGATATAATATTATATAATAATAATATATTTTCTAAATCTTCTTCTAATTTATTATTATTATATATTATATATAGTTAATATTATATAATTTAACTAAACAAAAAAATTTTATCAGATTTAAACATAGTATACTAATTAATATTTTTATATATATTATTTCAACTAACATTAATATTATCTAAATTATTTTTTATAACATTTTTCTAATCTAATATTGACTATTCTGTATTTTTTAATTGATTATATAAAGATTTATTATTATCTATTCATTTATTAATAATATCATTCTATATTTTTTCTATTTCTTTATTGTTAATTGATATAATATTCTCCATTGCTATTACTAATATAATAAATTTTATCATTAACATTATATATAATTTTTATATCATTAAACTAAATAATATATAATATATCTGTTATAATTTATTATTGATAAAAAAATTATTATATATAATAATAACAATATTTAATTAAATCCAAATTTAATTTTAATCTATATTTTTTATAAAATAATAAAAATATAATTTTTTTAACTATTTATTTATTAATATAATAAAATAATTTAACCCAATTTAAAATATAAAAATTTAATTATTCTTCTAATATATATTCTATAATAAAATTTAAAAAATTTATTGTATATCTATTATAATGATTATTATATATCTATAATAATATTTTCTATACAATATAATAAACTATTTTATTAATAAATATTTCTTTATTCTAATTATATGAAATAATTATTATAAAATATTTTAATTGTTCTAACCTTACAAATCTTTTATTATCTAATATTTTGTTCAATATATATGTTTTTCTATTATATATATTCTAATAAATTTTTATCTATATTCAATCACTTTTTAATAATATTTTCTATATACAATAAAATTTTGTTAATAACTAAATAGTACATATATATGTATTATTAATAAAATATTCATTTAATCAATCTAAAATAAACTATTTCTCATTCTAAAAATTTATTTTCTATATATATGTATATGTATATTTATATGATTTTAATGATTTATAATATTTTAAATCTTCAAAAAAAAATTTATATATTGATTTTTATCTTCTATTTTATTTTTTAAAAACAACATCATTAATTTTTGTATTATTATATCATATACGTTATCATAATTTTTTTTAAATATATTATTACACATATTTTTTATTTTATTTTTATCTTCTTCATTAAAATTCTCTTTAAATTTATATCATGTATAGCAATTATTTAAACATATATATTCATTATAATCAGGTAACTATGGTATTTCTATTATACTATTATCATGACTAAATATATCTAATGTATCTCTATAAACTAATCCCTCTATAAAAGGCATAAGATCAAAATCTAATTTATTACCTTCATCTATATTTATTGTTTTATTATTTAATAAAAAAAACATTATATTATAAAATATTATCATCTTATATTTATTACTAATATTTTTTTATTTTTTTAAATATATCAGTAAAATTATTATATATAAAATATATTAATAATTTATAAATATATTTAATTAATTAAATATTTATAGTTTTTATTTTTATGATATTTAATTCAAAATTTAATATATATTATTTATTGATTTTAATGAATTAATATATAATATTTTATTATTATTTCTGTTATAAAATTTTTAAATATTCTTTTTAATAATATTATATAAGTTATTAGATTTATCTATACTATTATTTTAATTTTTATATAATTATTTTCTCTAATATTACTTAATTTTATATCTATCAAATAAATAACTACTTTTTTATAATATATATTAAATATTAATAAAAATATGATTTATTATTTAAAAATAATAATACAATATGAGATATAATATATTAAATTAAATTAATAAAGTTAAAAATTATATATTATATATGTAATTTTCATAAATCCTACAGGTAATAACTTTAATAATCCATGAGTTTCTAATATCTATTTTGCATATATTGAACTTCTCATAATACCTTGTTTTGTTTTATAAGTATATATAACTCCATAATCTAAAATTATTTTTATAACTATTCTAATATCTTTTAAAAAAAGTTTAACTATAAAATATATTATTATATATTATTTTAATTATAGGAATAAAAAATGCTAATAAAGAAGCTGGTCCTGAATGATAAAATATATTAAATAATGTTTTAAAACTTCTAACTCCTTGTTTTTTACTATTTATCTGATCTTCTATTGATGTATCTCCTATAAATTCTAAATATGAAAAAAATTATATATATAATAATATTAAAGACAAAAATCATATATATAAATATATTCTGTAATATATTTAGAATTATTGTTAATTTTATATATAAGTATAAAATTAAATATTTAAATAGCTATATTTTGTATTTTATTTTATATTATATTAAATATAATTTTATTATAGTTATTTTAAATTTAAATAATCTTTTAAATATATATAATATTATTAAAATAAAACCTTAAACTATTTAAAAAAATACTAAATATTATTAAATTAAATACTAACCATATATAAATAAAAATATTAAATATAGATAAAAGATATGAAGAGAATATATAATTAATAATTATAAATTTAAATATCTATATAATATATAAAGAAAAGAATATTAAATAAAAGGAATAAAATAATTAATTTAATTAAGATAATTGTAATAGCTATTTAACTTTAACTTTATATTTATATTTTTATATTATAACTATTATAATTACTATTACTATTAGTAATATTATAAATGTAATAGCTACTATTTTATATATATATATATATATATTCCTATTTATATTCTTACTATAATAATAAACTGTATTTGAGTTTATATTTATTAATAATTTCTATATATTATCCTTAGTAATATCATATAATTGAATAAAATCTTTTATGTTACTATTTTCTATATCTAACTTAATATCTACTTCAAATATATTTTTTAATAAATTTAATTGATCTATATAATTATAAAAAGAATTTAAACCAGAATATCAATATATTCATAATATATTTTTATATAAATTTATTATATTTTAATTATTATTATATATAGTTTCTAAATATTTTTTCTTGATATATCATAAATATTTTATATACTATACTCAATATCTCTAATTATATTTTCTATTTATTTGAATAAGTATCATCTTTAACTATATCAAATACTTCTATAGTATTTAAATATTGAACTATATTAGTTAAATCTATCCTTTTTTCTTTTAAATAATCTATAAATTTTATAGAATCTTTATTTGATAATGGATAGTATATTTCTTTCTATAAAAAATCTAATATAAATTTTTTTATATTATTGAATTGATCATCTGATATATTATTTCTATTTTCATAAGTATAAGATATATGAAAATTAAATATCTATTTTAATATTAATAATTTTTCATATAATATCGTTTCATTACTAGTATTAGATAATATAACATGATCATTTAATTTTGATAATTTAATATCTAAATTCTATTTTAACTATTTAATATTAGATCAGTTCTTGATACAATAACTATATATTTTATCATATAATTTTTTATCTAATCATTTATAATTATTAATAATTTTAATGTTTTAGATTCTTCATTTTTATATAAGTTTATTTCATATGTATTATTATTAAAATATATAATATAATTAAAATAATTACAATCAATATTATAATTTCTATAATTAAACAATATAGTTTTTAAAATTCACAAATTGGATATATTATCTTTTAAATCTCCTTCATTAATACTATTATTATATCAATGTTTTTCATTTAATCAGTTACTTCAAAAAATATGCTAACTTAATATATTATTAAACATATTATCAATTTTAGAATATTCATTTGTAAAATTTATTATAACTTTATATAATAATCATATATTTTCTGAATCTTCTTTAAATTTATTATTCTATATTTTATATATAATTGATATTATATAATGCATCTAATCAAATAAAATTTTATCAAATTTAAATATAGTATACTAATTAAGATTTTTATATAAATTATTTTATTTATCATTAATATTATCTAATTTATTTTTTATAATATATTTCTAATTTAATATTATCTATTATATATTTTTTAATTTATCATATAAAAAATTATTATTTTTTTATCCATATACTAATATCATTCCATATTTTTTCTATTTTTCTTTATCTGTTATTATAATATTCTTTATTACTATTAGTAATATAATAAACTTTATCATCTATAGCTAGTTTATATCTATTTAGTGTATAAATAATATAATATAATATATAATTATTATTATTTTATGTTAATTATAATATATTTTAAACTATAACTAATTATCATATATTAATATTATATTTTTATATTTAAATAAATATAATTTATTTTAAAAATTTATATTAATTATAATAATATAATATTAGGTAAATTATTTTTTTTTCTAATATTTACTATAATATTTAATCTGAATCTTTTTTTTAAAAAAATAAAATTTATCTTTTTAATTAATATTATATTATATTATATAAATGATTTTTAAATTTTATATATTATTTTTATTATTAAAATCTTTTATTTCTTATATAAACTTTATTATTTTAAAATTCTAATTTAATAAAATTATTTTTATTAAATTTTAAGAATCTTATTAAAAATTTGTATTTATTTTCTTATATAGCAATAAAATTTAGAAAAATTATCTATTTAATTTAATTTTTTAAATATTCTAATTATTATATATTATAATATAATATTGTATTATTATTTATTTATAATTCTAATATTTATTCTTTATTATTTTTTATTCCATAATATAACTTTAATATTTTATTATCTTTTTTATATTTAATAGATAATATAAACTATAAATTCATTATATTAAAAAACTAATTATTATAACACATTCTATATATAAATATTTTTTTATTATATATTTTACCTATTATAATATTTAAAAATTATTATATCTTATTATTTTAAAATCTAAATCAATAAATATTATTACTAAATAATATAATAAATCTTATTTTATTATTTATATATTTAAAATAGGTTTATTTTTTGTAATTTAAATTATTTACTTATTGTTAGGTTATACTATCTATTTTTTTTCTTTTCTATTTCATATTTATACTATATTCAATTTATTTGTAATTCTTTATAATATTCTAGATATTTTTCTTGAAATGAAGTAGGATTATCAAAATATCTAATAAAAACTGATAAATAAATTCCTGAAAATAAGGAATAAGTACCTATAAAAATAGATAAATTTAATATAAAAACATATATTGTTATAAAAATTAATAAGAAATTATTATCTATCACAATTTTATTGCAATTAAAAAATTTATATATATGTATAAATATATTATTAGGACATGTAAATAAGGTAATAATAAATAATGTGTAGTATGTAATTTTCATAAATCCTACAGGTAATAACTTTAATAATCCATGAGTTTCTAATATCTATTTTGCATATATTGAACTTCTCATAATACCTTGTTTTGTTTTATAAGTATATATAACTCCATAATCTAAAATTATTTTTATAACTATTCTAATATCTTTTAAAAATAATTTAACTATACTAAGTAAAATATAAATAAATATATTGTCATTTTCTCCATTACTATCATCTGTTATATATCCTGTTAGTTTAATTATAGGTGTTAAAAATGCTAATACAGAAGTTGATCCTGAATGATAGAATATATCACATAATGTTTTAAACTTCTGACTCCTTGTTTTTTATTATTTATTTGATCTTCTATTGATATACCTCCTATAAATCCTAAATATGAAAAAAAATTATAAATATAAAATATTGTTAAAGGTATAAATCCATATAAAAAAATATATCCTATAATATATTTAGAAAGCCCGTTTTTATTATTTTCCATATTTAATATTAATACCTTAAAAATAATAATTAATAATATTTTATATATTAATAATAAAAATATTGAAAAAATAAAATAAAATACTAAATAAAAAAAATTTGTATTCTTCATTATATTAAATGTAATCTTCATTATGATTTTTTCAAATTCAGACAGTCTTGTAAACATATATAAAATATAAAATACTATCTAAAATAATAAAATAACACTTGAAAATATTTCTAAAATTATATTTTTTAACATAAATGACCTAATTAATATCATTATATTAATTATTAATATTATATAAATAATATTATATCCTATAATAACTGTAAATAAAAATATAATATAATGGATTAAAATATTTAAAAATCATACTATTGATATGAAAAGAATTGTTCTAACAAAATCAGCGTCAAATAATATAAAATCTGATAAAATTTTTAATATTTTAATATTTATATGAATAAATAAAAATAATGGAATAATAAGTACTATAATAGGAATAAATAAAAATTTTCAATCTGATTTTTGATTTTTTGAATACTATATATCTATAGTTTCTTTATTTATTTGATCATTAATTTTATTTTTCATATTTATATATATTTATATATAAAATAATAATAATATAGCATTAATAATTACACATATAAGAATTATGAATATATAAATTAATTATTTCTTTGTTATATATTTATTTTATTTTAAGATTTAAAAATTTTGATATATATTTATTATAATTCTAATAAAGATATGATAAGTATTTATATATAATATAATAAATTAAATTTTTAAATAATAACTATATTCTAACTAAATAAAATATTTAAATTATTCTAATCTTATAAATTTTTTATTATCTAATAATCTATTCTAATACTACTTTTTGAAATTATTTATCTAAAATAATATTTAATCTAATCTTAATTATCTTTTATTAATATTTTATCTAAACTATAATAAAATTTAGTTATTAAATGTGTATTATAGATAAAAAATATATTATTACTATTATATTTTTTATTTAATTTAGAAAGAAACTAATTTTAATTATAATTATTTAATTTTAATAATTTTTTATAAGAATAACTTATTTGATATACTTTATAACTATTAATATTTTTTATATTATTAATAATATTTCTAAATTTATATTTAAAAAATATTATTATTAATTTTATTACAATATTTTATTATTTTTATTTTATCATTTATAATATCTATATTTTCTATATTTAATTTATTATCAACTATAGCAATTCTATAAATATATATACTATTGATTATTAGGTAATATTATTATATCTAAATATTCATTTATTATCTACTAAAATATTAATAATCTCTATTCATTATCTTCTAAATTACTACTTAAACTTGAACTTTGAATTGACCTAATTATAATATTTAAAAATATAAAAGTTATTATCATATATTAATATATTTTTAATAATATATAAACAAATGTTTTATAACTTTAAAAAATTAATTATTAATTATTTTTCTAATATATAATCTGCTATAAAATTTAAAAAACCATACATATATTTTCGATGATTTCTATAAGGATACTATACCTATTTCTATATAATATAATGAACTAAAACTTTTATAAATTCTTCTTTACTCTATCCATATGAGATGATTAATATAAAATTCTTTAATTCATTTAATCTTATAAATCTTTTACTATCTAATGTATTTTCTAATATCTATATCTTTGTTATATTACTATTAGTATTAGTATTGATATAATTTTTTATAATAGAATCTCAATCATTGTATTTTACTATTTTATATATACAATAGAATCTTGTTATTAACTATATAGTAAAAATATAGAAAATTATATCAGTAGAAAATAAATTTATTCAATCTAAAAGAAACTAATCTTCACTCTAATAATTTAATTTTATTATTTGATTATATTTATATATTTTTTTATATAATATAGATTTTTTAATATTTATTATTGTATATATTATTTAATTCTAATCTAAAAATATGATAATTAATTTTTTTATAATACTATCATGTATATTATAATATTCTCTGAATTATCATTTATATATATATTTAAATTCTTTATTATTTAAAAAACTATAATAAAATTTATTTACTTTATATTTTATATTTAATTTTCTTTTTTATATATCTATGTATTATATATATAATAATTACTAATAATACTAAACATAGAATTAAAATCCTTATTATGTTATATATCATATATATATTATTATCTTTCTAATTATTTCAATCTTTTTTTATTAATTTAAATTTTATTATATCTTTTAATGATTTTAATAATTTAATAAATAATAAATTATTATTATAATAATAATAATCATTTTTTGTATTTATATTATCTAATAAATTATATACATCTTTTTTAACAATTTTATATAAATTAATCGATATATCAATATTAGTATTATTATCTATATTAAATTTAATTTTATCTCAATCCATACCAAATAATATATCTACATTTATATTATTTAAATAATAACTAAAACAATTAATACCAGAATCTTCATATATCTATAATATATTTTCATATAAAACTAATATTTTATTTTTATTTTCATATAATTTTTTTAAATATATTTTTCCGCTTCATTCTATAAATATAGATGAAAATTCATGACCAATCTTCTTAAATATATTATTAATATATTTTATAAGATCATCATTTTTTAACTACTTCATATAAATCTATTCCTTCTTCTTTTAAATAATCTATTAATTTTATAGAATTTTTATCTGATAATGGATAATACATTTCTTTCTATAGAAAATCTATTATAAATTTTTTTATATTATTAAACTAATCTTTAGATATAGTATCTCTATTTTCATATTCAGTTGATATCTAAAAATCATTATCTAATATATAAAATATTATTAATTTTTCATATAATATTATTTCATCATTATTAGACTCTATAAGATAATCTTTAATTTTTTCTATTTTAATATCTAATTCTTTTTTAAATTCATTAATTTCACTTCGATTATTAATATTATATTTATTAATTTTACCCTGTAATGTTTCTATATATAATTTTATTTCTATAAATAATTTATTTGTTTCACAATCATGTATATATTTCATATGTATCTTTGTTAAAATTTATAATAAAATTATTATATTTATATATACAAGATCATCGTCAATATATTGG
Organism: Alosa alosa; assembly: GCF_017589495.1. Lineage (NCBI taxonomy): Eukaryota > Metazoa > Chordata > Actinopteri > Clupeiformes > Clupeidae > Alosa > Alosa alosa. The sequence continues at coordinate 42,519 of NW_025962321.1, forward strand.
ATTAGATAATAATATAGTATTTAAAATTCATAAATTACATATATTATTTTAATTTTACCATTATCAATAATATTAAAAAATCAATGCTATTTATATGATCAATTTATTCAAAAAATATGATATTGTAATATATTATTAAATATATGTAAAAAATAATTAGATTTAAGAATATTTGTAAAATTTAATATAATTTTATAAAATGAATATATATTTTTTGAATTAACAAATATATTGTCATATTTATCTAATTTAGTTCAAATATTATCTATAGTTGATATTATTTTTAATAATTTATTAAATATATTTTTATCTGATTTATATATGGTATAATATGCAGCTTTTTTATGTGTCTTATTTTATATATCATTTATTTCATTTAAATCATCTTTTATATTATTTTCTAACTTAATATTGACTATAATACAGTATTTTCTGATTTATATCAAGATTCACTTTTATTTAATCAATTAGATATCTTTTTATATAATTTTTCTTTATTAGAATATTGTATTATATTATTTATTGTAAATATTGTTATAATAATAAATTTATTAAGATTTAATATAAAAAAATAAATTATATGCAAAATTTTTATATATTAAATTATATTAAAAATCTATAAATACCATAATTTTTTAAAAATTCAAAAATTGAAACTATTTAAATATTGAAAAAATTAATAAATTATATTAATATTAGATAAGTATAATTTATATAAATTTTTTTATTTCTATTTTTTTTCTTTAATAAAGTATCCAATAATATAAATATTTATTAAATATTACTAATTAATACAAAAAATTAAATTTCTTAATATTTAATAATTCTTTATATATTCAAATAAATATAAAATAATTAAATATCTTGTATTTATTAAGTTTTTATTATAACAATAAAAATACTTTATAAAAATTTAATTTAATTAAGAAAATTCTAAAAGATATTTATTTTTTTGTTTAGATTTACTTTTATATTTATATATTATAACTATTATAATTACTATAACTACAATAATACCTATTATTTTATATATATTCATTTTTTTCTATTTCTATTCTTTTATTATTAGTTTAAAATCTTTTATCTAATCAATTGATATTAATATTTCAATATATATTATATTGTTCTTATGAATATAATAATAATTTATTTCCTCATTTATATCTATTAATAATTTTAATATATTATTTTTGATTATATTATATAGATTAATAAATTCTTCTATGTTACTATTTTTTATATTGAAATTAATATTATCTTTGAATATATTTTGGAATATATTTATTTGATTTATATAATTATAATAAGAATTTATACCCAAATTTCAATATATTAATAATATATTTCTATATAAATCTATTATATTTACATTATTAATAGATAAAATTTTTAAATATTTTTGTCTTAATATAATATAAATATTATTTATTTCATATTTAATATTATTAATTATATCTTCAATATTTTTAAAACAAATATTATCTTTTTTAATTATATTAAATACTTCTATATTATTTAAATATTTAACTACTTCATATAAATCTATTCCTTTTTCTTTTAAATAGTCTATAAATTTTATAGAACTTTTATCTGATATTGGATAATATATTTCTTTCTATAGAAAATTTAATATAAAATTCTTTATATTATTAAACTAATCTTTAGATATATTATTTCTATTTTCATAATAATGAGATATATCAAAATTAAATATCTATTTTAATATTAATAATTTTTCATATAATATCATTTCACAACTACTATCAGATACTATAACATAATTATTTAATTCTAATAATTTATTATTTAAATCCTGTTTTAATTCTTTAATATTATCTCAATTAATATTACTAAAATTAAATATTTCATCATATAATATATTTATCTACTATTTTATTTTTAATAATAATTCCAATATTTTAGATTCTTTATTTTCATATAAAATTATTTCATATGTATTATTATTAAAAACCAAACTATAATTATTATTATAATAATTATTATTTATATTAAATTTTCTAGAATTATCTAATATAATTTTTAAAATCCATAAATTTGATATATTATCTTTTATTTCTTTCTCTTCATCTATACTATTAGTATATCAATGTTTTTTATTTAATCAATTACTTCAAAAAATATGTTGACTTAATATATTATTAAACATGTTATTATAAAGATTACATTCATTTATAAAATTTGTTATAGCTTTATATAATAACCATATATTTTCCGAATTTTCTTCTAATTTATTATTATATATATTATATATGACTGATATTATCTAGCTCATCTAATCAAATAATTTTTTATCAGATTTAAATATAGTATACTAATTAACATTTTTATATAAATCTTTTCAAATATTATTAATATCATCTAATTTATTTTTTATATTCTCTTTCTCATCCAATATTAAATGTTTTATATCTTTTATATTTTTATACCAAGATTTATTATTTTCTATCCATCTAATAATATCATTCTATATTTTTTCTATTTTTTCTTTATCTGTTACTATAATATTTTTTATTACTATTATCAATATAATAAATTTTATCATTTATAGTTAGTTTATATATATATATATATTAGTGTATAAATAACATTATATATAATTATTACTTAATATAAAAATATATATATTAAGTAATAATTATTATTTTATTTTCATTAACTATATTAATATATATTAATATTATGTATAATACAAGTATTTATAATAAATTTATTATATATAATTAAAATATTTTTTAACATACTATATTATTTTAAAATATTGAATAAAAAATATATATTAAATGTATAAAATAATATAAAAATTTAATTATTTTTCTAAGTTAAATAATATATATAATATTTAAATTCTTTTAATCTTCTAAAATTTTTATTATGTATTATATATTTTTTAATATTTATATTTTTATTATATTATAATGAATCTATAAAAATTAATACAATATTCATTATTATATAATCTAATATAGTTTATTTTATTCTAAAAATTTAAATTTAATATTACATCATGAATATATAATATTATTTATATAATTATTTAATTTCATTTAAAAATATTATTATTATAATTTTTTTATAATACTATCTTTAATATAAAATTTTAAATTTAATAAATTAATTTATTATTTTCTATATATATTGTTAATTTAAATTTAACTTTTATTACTCTTAGCAATTTTATAAATATTCTCATTTTTCTTTATGAACTATTAAATTTTTTATTATTTATATTTATTCTATATTTAAACTTAATTATTAATTATTTATAGTAATTTTTATGTTTTTATTTAAATAAAATAATCAAAATATCTAATAAAATATATAAATAAATTCCTAAAATTAATAATTTTTAATATTTTTATGTAAATTAATTAATTTACTATTAAGTCAAACATTATAAAATTAATAAAAATATATAATCTATTTTAATTCTAATATCTATTAGTTATCTATTAAAAGTTTATTAAAAATCATCTAAAAATAAATTAATCGAGTAATATTAAAATAACTAATGTGTAATATGTAATTTTTATAAATTTTATAAATAATATATATTTAAAGATTCTCTTTATTTAATTATTTTATATTTCTATTTTATTTATTATAATTAAAAATATAATTTATCTGAATTCTTTCTAAAAAATTTAATTTTTATATAATAAATATTAGACTTTTATAGTACTTATTATAAATTTATAATATATATAACCTAATATATATTTTATATTTCTCTTAATAAATATTATGAATACTTAATATATAAAATCTAAAAGTAAAACTTTAAATAAAACATTCAAATTTATAAAATATAATTGCTTGAATAATTGATTGTTTTACTTCTATTTTTAAATTTATATATTATAATTGCTATTATTATAATAATTATTAAAAGTATAATAGATAATATTTTATATACATATGTTTCATAATCAAATTCTTTAAATTCAAATTTCAATATATTATCTATATATTTTAATAATTTTATATATAATAAATTATTTTTATTATAATCATCTTTTTTATTTTCATTTTTTATTAAATTCTATAAATTTTTTTTACTAATATTATATAAATTAATAAATTCATCTATATTATTGTTATTATTTATTTTAAAATTAATATTTTTATTAAATATATTATTTAATAAATTTAAATTATCTATATTATCATAAAAACAAATAAGACCTGAATTTTTATATATATATTTTATATTATTATATGAATTTAATATTTTATTCATGTTATTATATATATTAGTTAAATATTCTTCTTTTAAATTTAAATATATATTATCTATGTTAGTTGCAATATCTTTAATTATAATATTAATATTATATAATGGATTATTTATTTCATTATTAAGTGCTTTTATATCTAATTTATTTAAATAAATAATAAAATCATCTAAATTTATATTATATTTTTTTAAATATTCTATAAAATTTTCAGATTCTTTATTTGATAATGGATAATATAATTCTCTCTATAAAAAATTTAATACAAATTCTTTCATCTAATTAAACTAACTATCTGATATATTGTTTTTATTTTTATAATTACCAGATATATAAAAAATAAATAATGAATCCAATAATAATAATTTTTCATATAATATTATTTCATAATTATTCAAAGATATTTCTAAATGATTTTTTAGTTTTAATAATTCATTATTTAAATTATTCTTTTCTTCTTTAATTTCATCTCAATTATCATTATTATATGTATATATATTACTACATAAATTATTCATATACTATTTTATTTTTAATAATAATTTTAATGTATCAGATTCTATATTATTTTCTAAAATTATTTCATACGTATCTTTATTAAAACTTAATTTATAATTTATATAATTATATTTAATATTTTTAGGAATATGACATATTAATATTTTTTGTAAAATTCATAAATTTGATATATTGTTTTCAATTTTACTATTATCTATATTATTAGAATATCAATGATTTTCATTTAATCAATTACTTCAAAAATTATGATAACTTAATATATTATTAAATATATTAGCGGTTTTATTATATGTATTTATAAAATTAAATATAATCATATATAACATATAAATATTTTCTAATTCATAAAAATCAATTTTATTATTATCTAAATCATTTCATAAATTGTCTATAATTAAAATTATATTATTAATTTGATCAAATAAATCTTTATCAGATTTATAAATAGTATAATAATTAATTTTATTATATATTTCATTTCAATTATTTTTTATATCAATTAATTCCTTTGTTATATTCTATTTCTAATCTAATATTGTCTATTTTATATAATCTGGCTTTTTATATCATGTTTTATTATTATTTATTCATATATGTATATCATTCTATATTTTTTCTATTTTTTCTTTATCCTTACATATAATATTCTTTATTATAAATATTAACATAATGAATTTAATCATTTTATTTAATATATTTATTGCAACACAAAAAATAATATTATTTTATGTCATTTTTAATATTAAAAATTATAATTTAAATATTTATTATATTTTAAATTAAATCTAATTATAAAAAAGAAAATTAATATAATTATTATATATAAATAGATTTTAATTAAAAATATTAAGAATATAATATTAAAAAAATAAAAATTATAATAGAAATTTAGTTAAATAAATATTTAGTTTTTATTTTTACATTTATATATTATAAATAATATTAAAATTAATCCCATTATATCTATTATTTTATATATATTTATAATTTTTCTCTTAAATTAAATTTTAATATATCATCTATTGATTTTAATAACTTTATATATAATAAATTATTTTGATTTTTTATTAAATTCTATATGTTTTTTTAGTAATATTATATAAATTCATAAATTTATCTATATTATTGTTATTATTTATTTTAAAATTAATATCTTCTTTGAGTATATTATATAATGAATATTTAAGTTAGTAATATTATCATGTGATAAATTAATACCAGAATCTTCATATATTAATATTATATTTTTATATAAACTTAAAATATTATTTCTATTAATATGTATATTATTTAAATATTCTCTTCTTAAATTATGAATAAATATAATTTAGTTCATTTTTAATATTTTTAATTATTATATCTATATCGTTTATTTTTAATAATATTGAATATATTTATAGTATTTAAATATTTAACTAACTCATCTAAATTTATCTAATATTTTTAAAAATAATTTATAAATTTTTCAAAGAATTTATCTGATAAAGGATAATATATTTCTTTCTAAAAAATTTAATATAAATTTCTTTATCTAATTTATTTAATCAAATAACTTCTTATCAGAATTATAAATAATATAATAATTAATTTTTATATAAATATTATTTGATTTAATATCAATATTATTTAATATGTTTCTTATATTATTTTTCTAATTTAATATATTCTATTTTATATATTTTAATTCTTTAATTTATGATTTATTGTTTTTTATTCATATATGTATATTATTCTATATATTTTATATATATTTATACTAATATAATATAATAAAGATTTTCGTAAAAAATTATTTATTGTGTTAAATGAAATTTATATGTTAAAATATAAATATATTTATTTTTTTAAAATATAATTATACTAAAAAATATTAATAAATCCTTTATATAATTTTAATTTAATTTAATTTCCATAAATATTTTAATTTTTGTATTATTCAATATATAAAAATAATTTTAAAATAATTAAGTACAAAATACATAAAATTATTACAATAAACATGTTAATTTTAACATTTTTTATTATATTTTAGATCTCTACATATTCAAACTTACAGGAATCATTTAATATATTAAAAGAAGATTTAAATATATTAACTGAAGATAATGAAATATATATTTAGAAATATATAGATCGATTAGATTAGGAAAATATTATAAATAACAATGAAATATATATATTAAAATCTAAAAAAATAATATTATCTATAAAAATCTTTTTTGATATATGTTTAATGAAATTATATAATTTTACAAAAAGAAATAAAATATGAGGTGTTCTTTATGCAAATGATAGTCATGTTAAATTTATTAAATCGCATATAAAAAAATTAGCAATGAAAATAAAACACATAAATAATGAAATGATAATAAAAGATATTAATCATAATATAAAAATAGAATTATATTCTACATTTAGATATGTAAATATTGTTAATACAGAAATTGTGAAAAATATAAAACAATATATAGATTTGTTAAGTTTAAAATAGGACAATTGTTTAAATATAAATTAGCATACTTCTAGAAGACGAAGATATTCTAAATTACATGGTAAAAATGAATTTTTAAAAATATTAGAAGTTAGAAAAAAATATTTAACTAAGAGTTTTTATGATAAAGAAAGAACTATAAGTAAATACGGAGAAATACTAAATCAAAAAGAAAATGAAACAGATGAAGAATATACTGAAAGAATGAAATTAGAATGAAAAAAATATAAAAAAAATAACCCCAATTTTTATTTAGATATTATTACAGAAAATCCATATGAATAATTAAAATATATTTTTTTCTTAAATTTAAATTTCTACTTTTCAACTATTTTTAGATTATATAGTATAATAGTATAAAATCTAATATAAAATAATTATAGATATGTAGTAACAATAAATTTATATCTATATTTATTATTCTATTAATTAACAATAATATTTGTATTTTCAATTACAAAGTTATATTTAAGATATATTAGTATTATAGAATATATCAATTAATATAGATAAGCATTGTTATATATATTTGATATCTTAACAATAAAAATTTATTCAATAGTGTAAATATTTTAGAATAAATTAAAAAAAGATGAATAAAAAAATGAAGATGGAATTTGTAGAAATTGATAATATATTAAATTATTAGAATAATTTTTTTAAAAATATTAAAAATTTAGATTTCAATAAAAAAAATCCTTATTTACTTAGTTAGTATTTAAAATATTAAAAATTATATTAATTTTTTAGAAATAAAAAATATAAATAAAATAAATTAAAATATTTTTATATTTTTATCATGAATATAAATAGAGAAAACTTAAAAATAAATGACATTACACCAATGGATTTAAGAGTTATGATAAATTGTGAAACATGAAAAGGTAAAGATAAATTAAATAAAAATTTAGAAGATTATTTTACTTTAAGAGAAAAACCTAATGATGGTAATTTTTTAGTATCTGTTAAAAAACAATATCAAAAAATATAGATAGCTGCAAGAATGATAGTTTCTATTGATAATCCAAGATATATATTAGTAGTAGCATCTAGTATAGTTTCATAGAGAGCTGCATAGAAATTAGCATACTATTTGAATACTACATGTATAGTTCCTAAATTTATAGCTGGTACATTAACAAATCAATCATAGAAAAATTTTAATGAAATATCTTTAATAATATTAGCTGATCCAAAATGTGATCATCAAGCATTAGAAGAAGCTACACAAATGAATATTCCTGTTATAGCATTATGTAATAGTGATAGTCCTAATTAGTTTATAGATTGTATAATACCATGTAATAATATAGGAGTAAAAAGTATTGCATGTATTTTCTGAATGATAACTAGATCTTGTTTTAGAATGCTAGGAAAATTATCATATAAAGAAACTTGATATAGAGAATTCGGATATTTTATGCATATAGATTTAGATTAGAAAAAAAAGAAAAAATTTAAAACTAATAAAAAAGAAGATACACAAGTAGAAATAAAAAATAATTAATTTTTAGATTATTAAAATATAAAAGTATTATCTGAATAATATTTGTTACATAAATATTTATTTTTTTATTTAATTAACCGTTACTTTAATATTTATATCTTTAAAAATATTATAAAGAGAATATGGTATACAATGAAAATATAGATAGCAGACAAAATTTAGATAAAACAACAAATGAAAAATATAAAGAAAGTCTGGATTTAATATTTAAAGGCTTATATTTTTTATTTGGAAAATAGACAACATGTAATAAAAAAGAAATATTATTAAAAGCACTTTTATTATTTATTAAATAGAGAAAAATTACATTAAATAAAAAAATGTACGATACCTTAGTTAAAATTAAAGCATTACCTATTGTTGATAATTTATATGAACCAAATGAAATAAAAATTATATAGGAAAATGTAAAAAGTAGTCCATTATTAGAATAGGATAGTTTGTTCAAGGAATATTCACCTACAATAGAACCATATATAGAACTACAAGATAAAATCGTAATTTCATCGAATAATTGAGAAAACATAAATAATTTAAATAAGAAAGGTTTAATCTAGGAAGAAAATAATGAAAATAAAGAATTAACAGATATAACAAAATAGCTTTTAATAAATTTTAAAAATAACTAGTACATATATAATAAATAAATTTTGTTAATAAATAAAAATATATTATAAATTTTAAAATTATATTTAATGATGTTCTCCTTCTTTTCTTTCTCTTTTTGCACATTCTATAATTCTATCTACTCTTAATATTGCTCTACAGGCTTCTACTGAATATTGCAATACTGATTTTTTAATTTTTATAGGCTCAATTATCTCTAATTCTTTTGCATCTTTTATTTCACCTGTATTTAAATCTATCATTTTATCTTCATTTTTATTATAATGTCAAATTAATTTGCTTATAATATCGTTTGCATCATAACCACTATTATCTATCAAATAATAAACAATTGATTTCAAACTTTCAGAAAATATTTCAAATACTTTACTAATTTTACTATCATATTCTCTTGCTTTATTTTCTAAATATAAACTAAGATTTAATTCTAAATATCCTCCTCCATATATAATCATTGATTGATTTTCTATAACTTCTTTTAAAACACATAAACAATCTTTTATAGATCTTTCAACTTCATCTAATATCTATTTATTATTTCCTCTTATAACAATAGATGATACAGATTTATTTGGTATATCTTTAAATAATATAACTTTATCATAATCAATATAATATTCTTCTATTTTACCACATGATCCTAATACTATTTTATCAATTTCTTCCTATTTTAAATTAAAAAATGAAATAATTTCAGTATTTAATACGCTACTTAATTTTTCTATTCCATCAAAATCTGCATGTTCTATTATAGAAACATTATTTTCTAATAATAATCCTATAGGATAATCATATATTAACTATCTATTAATAAAAACATCAGGTTTAAAATTTAATATATTTTTGATTTTATTTTTCATTTTATTATTTTCTTCTTCTTTTATTTTTATTAATTTATCTATACTATCTATTTTTACCTAAGCTCCATATATTTTTATTTTATCTGTATCTAATGTTGTATTAGCTAATAAAATTTTAGGATTTATAATTTCTTTTTCATCATGTTTTATTAATTCTTTATCTAAAATAAATCCATCTATCATATAAGAATCACTTATAACACCACCTTCTCTTTTAATTAATGAAACATAATCTAATCTCACACATTTATTAGTATTATATTGATCTAAAACACAATTAACTAGCATTTCACTAAATGATTTTTTATTATCGCTTAATATTTTTGAAGATAATGCAGTTTCTGCTACTTTTAATAAAGTCTTATTAAGATTAGTTGATTTAAATGATTTTTTATCTACATATTCTAATGAATATTTTAAAGCCATATTTAAACCCTCTATTATTAAATGTGGACTAAATCCATTTTTTAATAATTTTTCAGATTCTCTTAAAATTTCTCCTGCTAATACTACTACTGAAGTTGTTCCATCTCCTATTTCTTTATCCTATGCTTTTGCTAAATCTACTAATATCTATGCTGATGGATTATTAATATATAAATGTTCTAATATAGTTGCACCATCATTTGTTATTAATAATTGACCTTTTGGTACACCTTCTTGTTCACTAGATGATATTAATTTATCAAACCCTTTTGGTCCAAGAGATGTTTTCATTAAATCTGCTATAGATGTTGCACCAACAATTGTCTAAATTCTACTTATTTCATTATCATAAAAAGCAGCACCTTTTTCTGTTTTTAATATACTTTCTTCTTTATTCATTATTCTATTATTTTATTAGTGTTTATTTTATGATAAAAAACTTTGAATTTTCAGAAATATAGTCAAATGGATGCTATATTAAACTATATTTAAAAAAATAGTATTTTATTCAAATAACATATAATTATGAATGAGATAATAAATGTGTTTATAATGAGAAAAATATAGAAAAAACAGAATTTTTTATATTTTATTTTTAGAATAAAATAAATGAATAGTTTAGTTTAAAAATAAAATGCATATTAAAAAATTTATTAAAATCTGTTTTAATAAAAAATATAGGTAAAAATTATGATATACATAAATTTAATTTTATTATTGTATCAGATTTAAATGAAGAAATATTAATTTCATATATAATAAATAGTATATTCTGTTTATTATTATATACAGGTATTGTAGAAATAAAAATTAGTTTTTATTGTTTATTTTTTAATATATATGAAGATAAATTAAGTTTTAATATAGAAAAATCCGGAAATTTTTATTATTTAATTCATAATATTAATGATAATAAAATTTTATTATTTAATTCAAATAATAATTTCGATTTAAATTTATATTGAGATAAAATAGAAAATGAAATATATTCATAGTTTAGTATAATTAAAGAAACAATTTAGAAAATTATATAAAAATAATTTTAATATTTTAATTTACTATAGATATAGATACATAAATAAACACTAAATAATATGACAAAAATAAAACTTAAAAAAATAGAAGCACCGTATTCTGAAACTATAGATGAAGATATATTAAAATTTAACTAGAAATTTATAGATATATTTAATAATTTATAGAAAATAAATAGAAGAGAAGGGAACCCATTTAAAGCAAATGCATTTTCTAAAGCTAGTAAAATAATAAAACATTATCCATATAAAATAGAAAGTAAAGGTGATATGTCTAAATATATAGGAATAGGAGATGGAATATGTAGAGTCATAGAAGAAGTTATAGAAACTGGAACTCATAGTTCAATATTAAAAGATGAAAATAGCGAAAGTGAAGATTCATCTTCTAATAATTCAATAAAATCTAAATCAAATTCTGTATTAACAAAAGAAATAAAAGAAAAAATAACCGAAATACTTAATAAATATTTAAAAAAAGATAGAAGAAATAAATTTATTATTACTAAAAAATCAAATAAAATTTTAATAAAATTTAATAATAATACTTAGATATATAAATTTATAAATGAATTAGAATTAAATAATGTAATAAAAATAAAAGAAGATAATTTATTAGGTACTTGTTGTAGTATAATATTAGATAATGAATTATAGAAAAAAGAAAATAAAAAAATTAAAATAGATTTAGATGAAATAGATGAAGATGAGATAATAAATTATTAGATAAATACAGTCGATGAAAATAAAACTATAGATATAATATTTGTTGATTCTAAAACTATAATAGATAAATAAAAATTATTTTTATTTGAATGAAAGATCTAATCAAGATTTCTAAATATTTAAAAAATAAATTTTTATTTTACAATTATATAGTTTTTTAAATTCTATAATAGTTTTATTTATTTCATTTAACTAATTGATATATACTATATTTTCTATTAAAATATGAATATTTTTATTTTTCCAATCTATATTATCTACTGCGTTTTTATTGATATCTATTATTTCATAATCTATATTATTTTTCATTATATTTTCTATTGTAAATGTATTTATCATTTTATTAATATTTATTTTTTTAATATTAAAACTATCTAATAAATTAAATAATTCTTTTTTCTACATTTCCTTTTTTTAATAAATAATATGTTAAAATACATTCTAATTTATTATCTGTTTTAGTTAAATATTCTTTTAACATCTAAATATTATTTATATTTTTAATATCTTCTAATTCATTATATAATTTAATTAAATTTGTAAAAATATTTTTTATATCATTTTCTTTTTCACGATATATTACTTCATTAATTAATCCTAACTATTTAAAATAATCTTTTAAATAAAAAAAATCTTTATTAATTTTTTTAGTATTAATTTTAATATCTTTAAAATATGTCCATAAATCTAAATAATTAATATTTTTATATAGAAAATATTCTGCAATATTATAAAAATTTATATTCATATTTTTATTCATACTAATATTATTATTTATAATATATATAAAATTATTTGAATTATTGTTATCTTCTTTATTTCAATAATTTTTTATATCTATATTATTAGTATAAAAAATTTTAAAAATTTTATCTTTCTATATAAATTCTATAAATCTATATCTCATTTGATATTTAGTATCATTTATTATCTTTATATTCTAATTTATAGATATAATAGGATATAATATCTTTTTATAATCATCTATTGACCATATAAAAGATTTTTTAATATACTATTTAAATCTTTTTTTTATTTTTTTAATTAGCTTTAAATACTCTATTTTAGTTGTAACTATAAATAAAAAATTATATTTTTCCTCTAAATCAAAATTATCTCAACTATCTATACTATTATTTATATTTATTAACTATTCTGTATCATTTAATAAATAAATATTTGATAAATTATATTTTTTAAATATTTCTGGTATAATTAAATTGTAAAACTAAAATAATTCGTATTCTATAAATATAAATGAATTTTTTATATTTTTTATATTTTTAAATTCCTCTAATAGTTCAAAATTTGTTTTAAAATCTAATGACATGATTTTATTTAAATTAATGTTGAATGAAGTAATTAATAATACAATTGATTTCTATTCAAATGAAGGAGAGTTTAATGAGAATGAAGTTATAAATGAAATTTTACCAATATCAAAATCATTACCAAATTATGCATGTAGTTATTGTACTATTAGTAATTTAAAATGTGTTGTTCAATGTTTGTATTGTAATAAATGATTTTGCAACTATAAAAGTAAATAGAAAATTTCACATATATTATAGCATTTAGTTAGATCAAAACATAAAGCAATTAAATTACATGAAAATTCTATATTAAATAGTTATGAAATAAAATGTTATTTCTGTGATAATTGTAATATTTTTAATTTAGGATATTTTGAAAATAAAAAAGATAATGTAATTTAGATTATATGTAGAGATCCTTGTTATAATAATAACAATAATAAAAGTAATTTAGTATGAAAACCTATATTATAGAATAAAGAAATAGTTAATTGATTAATTGAATAGCCTCAAGAAATAGATATAATGCAAAGTTATAAAATAAAATTAAAATAGATATTAAAACTAGAAAAAAACTGGGAAAATAAAAATATTAATTATAATCTAAATGATTTGTTATTAGATGAAACTCATAATATAACTATTAAAGATGAATCGAATTCAATACAAAGTATCAAATTAAAATATATTGATTTTCAGGAATATATGAAAATTTTTTTACCTATAATAGAATTAGAATAGAAAAAAGATTAGGAAACAAAAAAAGAATAGATATTTAATAAACTTGATATAGACTGAAAATCAGATAATAATAAATTAATAGGAAAATTTAAAAATATTTTAGATGTAAAATTTTAGCCAGGCGATGAATTTTATCTTACTAAATATAATAATTAGGATGAATTTAAAATAAGAGTATCTATAGTAGATTTATCTATTCATAATATATATACTATTATAGTTTTATATCATACCGATATTCTAATATTAAAAAATATAATAGAAAATAATTCAAATATTAATATTAAATATATATTAATACCTATATGAAAACCTGTTACATATATGAGATAGATAAATGCTTTATAGAAATTATAGAAATTTTATTGTATGAGTAGAGAAATAAAAAATATAATATTAGGAAAGAAAAAAACTAGATTTTAGTCATTAAATGTAAATATAGAATTAATAGAGAATTTTTCAAAATTAAATATTTCATAGTTAAAAGCGATTAAATCTGCATTAACGCATTCTTTAACATTAATATAGGGTCCACCTGGTACTGGAAAAACATTAGTAGCTGTTACAATAATTTATAATATGATAATAAAAAAATTAAGTAATTAGCCTATACTATTATGTGCACCATCTAATATAGCTATAGAAAATATATGTTTATTATTAAGTAAAATAAAAAATATTAAATTTATAAGAGTATTAGCTAAAAGTAAAGAATAGATAAATACAACATTAGAATAGCATAATTTAAATTATTTATATTAGAATAATGATAGAGGTTAGAGTTATTAGGAAATATTAGAAACAGCTGATGTTATTTGTTGTACATGTATTGCAGCAGGTGATATTAGATTAAAATCATTAAAATTTTCACATGTAATTATAGATGAAGCTGCATAGGCTACAGAACCAGAAACTTTAGTTCCTATTATAAAAGGATGCCAATGTTTAGTTTTAATAGGAGATCATAAATAGTTAGGACCTATTGTTTTTAATATAGAATGTATTAAGGCAAAATATGATCAATCATTATTTTAGAGATTAGTATTATTAGAAAATAAAATAGATGTATTAGAAATATAGTATAGAATGCATCCAAGTTTATCTGAATATCCATCTATTACTTTTTATAATGGTATATTATAGAATGGAATGAAATATAGTACAATAAAATATATAGAAAATAAACATGAACAAATTAAAATATGACCTAATAAAACAAAACCTTTATTTTTTTATTGTTCATTTGGTGAAGAAGAATATAGTTCATCTGGTACTAGTTATATTAATAGAAAAGAAGTAGATATTATTATATAGATAATTAATATTCTAAAATTATAGTATTCAAATAATAAAGATAATATTAGTATAGGAATTATAACTCCTTATGAAGGTTAGAAGAACTATATAATAAATAATTTAAAAAATGATTATATAGAAGTATAGTGTGTAGATGGTTTTTAGGGAAGAGAAAAAGAATATATTATTATAAGCTGTGTTAGATCTAATAGTAATAATACTATAGGATTTTTAAATAATAGTAGAAGATTAAATGTAGCTATTACAAGAGCTAAATATGGTTGTATAATAATAGGAAATCCTATAGTTTTATCTAAAGATGATATGTGATATGGATTATTAAAATATTTTAAAAGTAATGGTTTATTGGTAGAAGGACCTATATTAGAATTAAAACAAAGTTTATATTCATTAGAATAAAAAAAATAAAAATAAAAAATATAGAATTATTTATTTAATAAAAGAATTTTTTATATTATATTAAAAAATAGAGAGCTTTTTTTTATAATATTATATTAAAAATATATATCCATAATATCAAGATCAATATATATTTTATTACATACAGGACATTTTCTATTTCTTATTTTTAAATTTATATTAAGACATTCTTTACAAAACATATGATTACATTTATTTATAATAACATTTTTAATTCTTTCACAACAAACAGAACATATTATCATTCTTTTATATGTGTCTCTTTCTTGTTTTATTAATTCTGTTTCTTCATTTTTTACATTATCTTTATTATATTTATTATTTAAATCTTCTGTAAATTTTAATAATTTTGTATTATTATTTTCTAATGCAATAATATATTCTTGTTTTATATTTTCCTATTTTTCTAAAATAATTATTTTATTATTTAACTATGCTAATTTACTATTTAATTTAAAATTATTTTCTTCTAATAACTTTTTTTCAATATTTAAATTTTCTATTATAATTTTATTTTCTTCTAATAAAAACTAATACTCAACTTTATTTATCACACAATTTTCAACTACAGATCTTATTTGATTATTTTCACATATTAATTCCGAAATATTTTTCTATAATTTGTTATTTATTTGTTCAAGTTCTAAAAATCCATTTTCTGTATTCTCTATATTTATAATATATTTATTAATATTTAATTCTTTTATTTCTACTTTTCTATTAATTTCTATATTTTTTATTTTTTTTATATTCTAATATTTCATATCTAAATATAAATTTCTATATTCAATTAATTTATTTTCTAAAAAATTTAACTAGTCTAATAAATTAGGATTATTATTACTAATAATATCTTCTAAATTTAAATTTTTATATTTAGTAATTAAAAATTTTATTTCATTATTTAAAGAATATATTATATTTTTTAATTCATTTATTTCTACTAAAAATTGTTTATTTTGATTATCATTTATATTTTGTTCTTTAATATTTACATTATCTTTATTATTAAATGTAAAAATTATTTTATTCTAATTTATTATTTTCAATTTTTCAATTTCTAGTTTATATTCATTTATTATATTTTTTAATTTTTCAATTTCAGGATCTATGAATTCTTCATCATTAATATTTTGTTTTTCTGATATATTATATTTATCATTATTTAATATATTTTCAATGTCTAATATTATTGTGTTTATTATATTACTTAAATTTGTATATTTATCTTTTAAATTAATAAAAACATTCTTTATTTTATTCAATAATTTAGTAATTGCAAATAGTTTCTCATTTGAAATATTTGAATTTAAAAAATAAATTAAATATGATATTATTTTATAATAATTATAAAATATTTTTTCATAATGTTTATTTTGTAATACAAGATTGTTATTTTCTTCTAATAAAATCTATAATTTATTGTACTACTATTGGTTTTTATAAATTAATATATTTCATTCTTTGTCATTTTCTTTCATAAGTATATTCTAATTTATTTAATTACTAACTTATATTTAAGATAAAAATATCTACTAAATTTAATTATATAAAATTATATATTTTATTTTTTGTATAATCTATTATAGTTTCTATATTTTTCTCAATACTAAAATCACTTATTGTTAATAATTTATTTTGATTTTTATATTGTTCAATTAATAATATTGTTTTTTTTAAATATTTTTTATATCTTCTTTCAAAAATTTCATCATAGTTTTCCTTTAATCTATCCTTTCTATTAATCATTCTCTAATAAGCTATGTCTTTATCTATTTCTATATTTATAATAAAACTAATATCTATAAATTCTCCAAAAAAATCATAAAATAAATTACTGGATTCAATTTTTCTAGGAAATCCATCTATAGTAAATTTTGTTATATTATATTCTTTATAATAATATAATAAATAATTGCTTAATATATAAATAATTAAAATATCTGGTATAACTATTCCTAATTTATATTGATTTAATATATATTCTTTTATATTTTCAGTTATAAAATTTTTATCTTCAGAATCTATATATCTTAATATATTTCCAATAGATATATGTTTTAATTTATTATTTAATTTTTTTTCTAACTCAAATCCTAATGTAGTTTTTCCAGAACATTGTGGACCTATAATAAAAACAATAGTAAATACTATTCCTTCAGATACTATTTCATTAAATATTTGTTCTATTTCATATTCTAAACCAGACTATATTTCAGAATAAAATTCTTCCATTTTTATTTTTATAAAAATAAATTTATGTTTCAGAATTACAAATTATACATATTATTTTTTTCTTTTTTATTTCTTTAGTTTCTAATGACGAATAAATATTAATACCTTTAGCTGAAAGAAATAATAATAAACATTCTTTATGAAAAAAATGTTTACATTTAAATCCTATCATAGGAATATTTAACTCATCTCCACATATAAAACATTCACTACAATAAATATTATATTTACTATTTTTAGTTTTTTTAATATTTTCTTTTATATTATTATATTCTAATTTCAATTTATTAATTTCATTAATTATTATATTCTATTTGTTTTTATTATATTCTATATTTTGACATATAAATTTATTAATATTATTTATTTTTATATATGGATTATTTTTAAGCTCAGTTCATATTTCATTTCAATTTAATAAATTATTAGTTAATAATATATTAAAAATTTCTTTTATTGAATCATTATTTACTTCTTTTTTACATATATAAAATGAAAAATATATTTTTCATATATTTATATCTTTTGTACTATACTTCTAACATAATTTTATTAATTTTTCTAATTCTATATTATTTTCAATTTCATATTTTATCATATTTTGATAATCTTTATTCTTATTAAATAATAATAATAATTGATTTTTAAATTTATTCTATTTTAATAAATCAATTATTTTATCATAATATAACTAACTTGAATTTTGATCTTTTATTATATTTTCTTTTATATTAATTGTATTCATTATAGATTTTACAATATCTTTTTTATTATTTTCTATTAAAATAATAAAATATAAATATAAAAATTCATTTTCATTATTTTTATATTTATAATATTCATCATATAATTCTAATAAATCTTTTCATAATGTTTTTTCATTTTCATAATTTATTCTATATATATTTTCTATCTATTTAAATATATTTAAATTTATTTTAGAATTTATTATTTTATCTTTTATATAACTTATTATTTTATTTCTATTTTCTATATTTTTTAAATAAATAAAATTATTATTTTGAAATATTGAATAAAATTCATCTATATTAATATTATCTAACATATAATTTAATGATTCCTATATTTTATTATCATTTATTAAAACTAATATATATAGTATTTTATTATCTATCTATTTTGATAATCTTAATAAAATATTATATAAAATATTAAAATTTATTAATTTTTCTATAATTTTTATTACCATATTTTTATCTATATATTCTTTTAAATAAATATCAAAAATATAATCATTTATAAATTTTTCTATAAAATTAAAATCTTTATTTTCTATACATATATCTAAAAAAATAAAAATATATTCAAATAATTTTTCATTTATTATAATATTATTTTTAAATAAATAATATATAAATAAACTTATATTTTTATTCTAATTATAATCTAAAAACTATTTTATAATATATGTTATAGCTGATCAAATATTTATAATTTCATATTCATTATTTCTAGGCATATTTACTATGTAACATATATATTTTTCTATTGATTTTTCATAATTTTTATTATTATATAGTCAATCACCATACTTTTTGTATATATCAGATATTAAATTAAACTATAAATGTCTTTTCTATCCTATTATTATATTAATTATTTGTTGATATAAATTTTGATTTAAAAATATTTTTATTAATTCTTTTATATCTTTATATTTAAATATATATGATTTTTTATCTGAAAATAAATATAAATTATCATTTAAATTATCTTTTATTAATAAAAAATTATCTAATGATATAGTATTTTGCATGATTAATAATTTATTAGATAAATCAAAAATTTTAAAATAATATTTATTATCTATCTATTCTATAAATCCAATTATATTTTCTTTTATTTCATATAAATAATATTTAATTCCTTTAGTTAAATAATTTTCTTTAAGAATATTGTTATAAAAAATTTTAATACCATTATTTGATAATACTACTAACATATCATTTATTAAAATTGATAAATATTCATTAATACCTTCTGTACTATCTATAACTTCTATTTTGTTATCAAAAGACTATTCATTATATAATAATATATTATTTTTAGTTGTTATATAAAGTATATTATTATTTAAATGTAATATATTTGTTATATATCCTTCAATATTTCATATTAAATCTGTTTTATTATATTTGAAATATTCAGGTATTTTAAATACTATATCTTTAATTAATAATATACTTTTATTAATAAATCCTACTGATATGCAATCTAAATCTTTATTACAACCAAGTGATGTTGCTACTATATTCTATTCATTATGAGAAAACAAATCAATTTTTTCAAAAATAAAAAATTTTTCTATATTATTATCTTTATCAAAATTGATAACTTTAATTAATGTCTACGGAAATTTAGATACTTTTCTTGTTATTTTCTATGATTTTATAATACTTTTTCTTTTTGTCATATTCTAATTAATATTATCATCTATTATTAAATCATTACCAAGTATAAGTAATAAATTATGTTTTTTATTATACTATACAAATAATATATTAATACTAAATACATTATCTTCATAAAATATTTCATTTTCATTCATATTATTTAAAAAATTATCTATATTTAAAATAATAACATCACCATTTGCTGTTATTATAATATTCTTATTCTATATATTCATATTTCATATAATTTTTCTATTTTTAATTATATTTTTATATATATTTAAATATTTGTTATCTAATTGACTTTGATTGAACATACATATTGAATTATACATATTATTTTCTAAAATTGTGTTTTTCTCATATATCTTTATGTAAAGATTAATTTAGTTTTTAAAAAATATTAATGTTTTAAAACGATCGAATAATTTAATAGATATTGAAAAAAAAATATTTATTTTATATATAGATAAGTAATAAACACTATATTTATATAAAATAATAATCATAAAATATTGAAAATTTATTAGACTTTAAGAAAAATAATTAAATATTTATAAATGAAAAATAAAAAGCATAGATAATATTATATTTTTAATTAGTAAAGAAATTTGTATAAAAAAATATTTTTTTTAATTATAATATTTAATTAACTAATTAAAAAGAAAAATCATTTTATTATTCATACAAAAATATATAAATCAATTAATTAAATTGTAAAAATTATACATTTTTGAAATTAATTAGATATTAATTCTTAAAAATAAAAATTAATAACATAATTCAGTATAAAAATTAGTAGAATTTAATAAAAAAATAAATAGAAATATTAGTAGAGTTAGATAATTAAAAAAATAATACTATCATAACATTGAATTTATTATAATATTGGATAAAAATAAATAAATTAGATATTTTAATTAAATTCATAAACATTGAATTTATTATAATATTTGATAAAAATAAACAAATTAGATATAAAATAAATTATTAAAAAAATATAAAAAAATTATGGAATTAGAATATAGAATAAATATAACAGAAAGTGAATTTATATTTTATAATACAATAAGAAGAATAATATTAGCTGAATTACCTATATTAGCAGTTGATGGAGTTAATATTAAAATTAATAAATCACATATACCAGATGAAATATTATGTCATAGATTAGGATTGATACCTATAAAAATGAAAACTTTCCCAAAATATAATGAAGAAATTAAAATGGACGTTGTTTATAAAAATGAAAAGGAAAATATAAAAAGTTTTTATTTTAATAATATTTTATTAATAAAATTAAAAAAAGGTGAAGAAATAAATGTAGAATTAATATTAAAATTAGGTTAGGGTAAAGAACATGCTAAATGAAATCCTTCAGGTACTGTTTATTATAATAAAAAAGAATTCGTAATAGAAAGCGTCGGATAGTTAAGTGCAAAAGATATATATAAATGTAGTATTAAGTTTTTAATAGCTAAATTGAAATTTATTCAAGATAATATATAATTAAAATAATTTAATTTATATATATAGAAACTTAAACATTAAAAATTTATGTCATATCAAAATATTTTAAAAAGAAAAAAATGAATAAATAAAACAGAAGAAACAAAACCACCACTAAAGAAAACACTTATTATAAAAGATGAAACAGATAATCAATATTATTCATTAGAAAAAATATATGAAGATTTATTAAATAAAAAACATAGTGAAGAAAATAAAAAAAATATGTTAGAACATGGTGAATGTTTAGAAGAAAAACATAATATAGAAATTAATACACCAGAAATTGTAATAAAATATTTTCCTTATAATTCTACATAGAAAGATGCTGAAGAATTAGTAAAATATTATAAAATACCTGAAAATATTTATAGATATGTAACTTAGAATAAAATAGTAATAATATTTGTTAGATTTAAAGAATACGAAGATGCTGAAGAAGTAATTAAAAAACTAGATAATATGCAATATGGAAATAAAATATTAAGAGTAGAATGAAGTAATAAATACAAAAATTAATTATGTTAAATCATTTTTAAAATTTTCTTTAAGTAAACTAAGTAAATCCTTTAGATTTATTTTTATTTTACCTATCTTTTCTAATATAAAATGAAAATATGTTTTAGGATATTTTGTATTATAATTATACATAAGTTCAATATGACAATCTTTATCATTACTAGTTATATAATTATAGAGCGACTTTGCTAAACCAAATGAACTACTAAATAAATTTTTGAATTTATTAGATCATGAACTTGAAGATTCACTCATGTTTTCTACCTTTAAATTATCAATAAATATTATTTTCATTTTTATAAATCCATCTGGACCTGAATCAAATATAAGACTAAGATCTAAAAATAAATTAAATTTCATAGATGAATTATAAAATTTTAAACATAATGGTATCATATCAAATTTTCATTTAAAAAATCAATAAGGTCAATCTATATGTATATCTATTGTATAATCATCATTATTAAAATTAAACCCATTTAAAAAATAATTTTTAATCTTTTGAGCTCCCGTCATTTCTATAAATTCCTATAATTTTTCAGATTTTTTAATTTTTTTTATAAATCAATTATCACATTTTTTATAAGATTTTTTAGATAATCCCTATAATACGTGTTTAAAACTTAAAGAAAAAATATTCATTTCACCATAAATATAATAATCTGTAATAATATCTTTATTATATTGATTTGTTCAAGTATATTTAATAGTTTCAATTATTAATCGTGGATTTAAAATATATATAAAAAGATCTTCTACATATAATGTATTTCCTTTTTTTAC
This sequence comes from Alosa alosa, assembly GCF_017589495.1. Lineage (NCBI taxonomy): Eukaryota > Metazoa > Chordata > Actinopteri > Clupeiformes > Clupeidae > Alosa > Alosa alosa. Next base: position 66,213 of record NW_025962321.1, read on the forward strand.
ATTTTCTAAACCAGATCAATCAAGCTATAGTACACTTTCATATTCTTTTGTTTCAAAATTATATATACTAAAATATATTTTAGCTCATTTAAACTAAAATTTTATATCAACTGGGTTATATACATAAACTCTAATCTAACCAGTTAAATTTCTATAATCATCACTTATTACAATAAATTCTATAGTATCTTTATCTACTTCTATTCCAGCTGATATTTTATACTAAATTGCGAAATAAATAAATATACTTTGCATTCATATATACACAATTATTAATGATTGATAAAAAAATAATTTAGATATGTTTTTTAATACATTATAATTTACAATTATATCCATAAAATTAATGTTTTTTGTGTTTTTCTAATTTTTTAAAAATGGAGTATAATAAAATAAATGAATCGAATAATATGGTAAGACATTGAATATTATTTTGAACATTAAATTTTGTAATGTTTTTTCCAAAAATAGTATTAATATCATTTTTAAATGCTATACCAAGTATTTGTAAAAATGATATTGAGATAGATGATTTATTATTAATAGTAAATATAGCCGGAATTATTAATAGTATTATATATTAGTTGAAAATAGAAATTAGAACTAAAAAAACAATATTAATATTGAATTTTGCTATTATTATTGTATCATTAATTTTTATAGATAAATTAATTTTATTTAAAAACTATAATAAAATTATAATAAAATTATTATGTTTATTATTAGGTTCAATCACATAGTATATTGAATTATTTAGATTGGATTTAGATAGTATATTTTATTTAAAAGTTAAAAAATATGAAAATTTAATAACTATTATTTCTACATTTTTTCCTATTATATATTATATTATATGTATAATATTTAAAATAACATTATAGACTGAAATTACTATATATTTAATATTAATTATAATATGTTCTTCAATAAATTTTATTATACTAAAACTTGATTATTTTGAAAAAAGTAATCAAGAAGTTAAAAAAATAGGATCTATTTGAAAAGTATTGAAATATGGAAAGAAATGTATCATTTGAATTATTATATATTTAACTACTCATAGTTTTATATATCCACAACTTGTATTAGAATCTATTAATTTACCTACAGATGATTTATGAAAAAGAACATGTGTATTAGTTGTATATAAATTAGGTATTTTATTAGGTAGAATATTATTAACATTTTGAAATGAAATATTTAGTTTAGTTTAGAATTTTGAAATTTTTTTATTTTGTATAGCTTTAAATATAATTTTAATACCTATTTTATTATTATATAAAGGATATAATTATATTTGTTATTTGATAATATTTGTACATGGATTTTAGTTAGAATTTATGTTTAATTTTTTATATGAAATTTTATTTAATATATTAGATTATTATGGATATAGTAAATCTATAATAAATTTTTATTTAAATAAAATTGTGGATTTATCATAGTCATTAGGGTATTTATCAAATGATGTTATTATAAATATGTTTATCAATTTGTTGAAATAGTTGGAAAATTAATAAATAAATAATTATTTGTGGTAAATTTAATATTAATGAAAAACTCTAGTAAAACTAAAAAAAATTATGTGTATATAGAAGATATATTTTATTATAATTATAGAGAATGACCTAAAAAAATATTATATAATAAAGTAAATATAGAATATGATAAAAAATTTACTATTATTTTTGGATTATTATTAAAAATACCAGAATTTATCATATGTTATTTTATTATGATTCCATTTATATGATTAATATGTTTTTTAAATCAATATTTAATTAAAATTAATATAAAAATATCATTTATAAAATATTTTGTAAGAATAAATATATAGTTTATTATTTTTCATTTTTGAAAAATATATCTTAATATTAAAAATAAAAATAAAATTCATATTCAAAATTCAAAAATAATTATTTCCAATCATATATCAAACATGGATCCAATATTAATTTTAGCATTATATGATAATATAAGAATATTAGCGAAGATAGAATTATGAGATGATAAATTTTTAAATCCTATATTAGATACATTTGAATGTATAAAAGTAAATAGACAAGTAAAAGAAGATGTATTAAATAAAATTAAACCTATAATTTTAAATTCAATAAATACAATATTTTTATATCCTTCTGGTACAATAGAAAATGATAAGATATTATTAAAATTTAAAAAAGGAATATTTGAATTTAAACTACCAGTAACTCCGATATATATAAGTTATAATAATAAAAATGATTATCCTTTAGAATTATTTTTATTTAATATATGAAATGTATTATGATTGAGTACAAATGAATATAGTGAAGCTACTATAGAATTATTTAATGAATATGTACCTAATGAAGAAGAAAAATAGAATTCTATATTATATGCAGAGAATGTTAGAAAATATATGTAGAAAAATATTAAAAATTGCGAATTAACTGATCTTGTATGATAGGATAAAATATTAGTATTTGAATTACATAAAAATAATTTAGAAAATATTATTTTAACTAAAAATGGGTATATTTGTTATAAAGAAATGTCAAGTAAATTTTATTATGATATAAATGACCTTTTTAGTATAAATAATATATTTAATAAAATAAAAAATGAAGAAAAATGAATACAAGAAAATTCTACAAATAGTTTTTTAGATAATTTTTTAAAAATATTTTGGGAGAATAATATATTATATTATAGAAATTATTCTATATTTTATGCTATAAAAAATAAAAAATTAAAAAATTTTTAGATATTGGAAATAATTATAAAATGATATTTATGAAATAACAAAGAAGAAATAAATAACTTTATTTCTATATATAAAAATCATATAAAATTAAATAATATTTTAAATATTTTAAGTATGAAAATAGATACTAATTTTTATTTATTTATCTAAAAATTATATAATTATTTATTTATAAAATTATTCTAAACCTGGAATTTTTTCATCTTTATCAATAATTTTAACAGGATTTTTGTATAATGTCTATTTAATCTATTCATAATCTTTTTTCTATTTATTAAAAGTATTATATAAAATATATGATTTTTGTATATTCTATATTTTAATTATTTCGTCTAATGCTTTCATTTTTTCATTATACTCTTCTAATTGATTATAATTATATTTATTATAATAAACTTTACCAGTCATTGGAGATCTTGATCAATATTTTAAACATAAATCATATCCTGAAGAAATTAAAGTATCTCCAAAAAAATTTCAATCTAAAGAAAATATAATATTTTCATGTGCATTTTCTATTACACCTTGACATAATTTACTATCTTTAGATCAGAAACATATTAAACCATCATTACCAGCAGATACAAATAAATTATTATGTATAGGATGTCACATTAAATTATTAATTTCTTTTGTATGTTTTTTAAATGATCTAATAGGCTAACTTAATTCACTAACATCTCATAATAATATTTGACAATCACTACTACTAGAAATAAAATATTGTCCTGTATTATCAAATACAACTTTATAAACATTATTTTTATGTGTATATAATGTAGATATACAAGATATTTTACTATTAGGGTCTCATAATTTAATAGTATTATCTTTACTACCTGATATAATAAAGGAATATTTTCTATGTCAATCTACAGATCTAACATCTCAACCATGTTCTTTAAATAATCTTTCTTGTTTTCCTGTTTTCATATCAGATATTTTAATAGTACTATCATCAGAACCTGTACATATTTTAGTATTAGATGGAGATAAACAAATACATCTAACTGGACTTCCTTGATGTATATTAATACTAAATATATTGTTTAATAACTAATCTCAATATGATATTATACCTCCATCATCAGATGTTATTAACATATCATACTATTTATCTAATATTAAAGACCTTATAGCAAATCCATGCGCCTTAGATATAATATCATGATTAAACATAGGAACATTTCAAATAGTCATTTCTCCATTCTATGATCCTGAAATTATTTTTTTACTACATGGCATTCATTTAATTACATTTATACTACTTTTATTTTTACCTATAGATGTACCTATATAATTTGTACATATTGAAGTAGAATAATCTTTTTTATAATATAAAGAAAGATTTAATTCTTTATCAGAATAATCCTTTATATTTCTATTTATTATATATTTATAAAACAATGATGTATTATCTATTGTTAAATTTACTTCATTATTTTTTTCAACTAAATTATCTAAATTCATTGTCATTGTGTTAAATATAAAATAAAATTATTTATAAAAATTTTCTCAATTTTAAATATTTTTCAATAGTATTACTATTATTATATAATTTTAATAATAAATAATTTTTCTTTTTTCTTTTTAATTCTTTTTTAGTCATATTTTCTTCTTTTGGATTTACAAAACATATTTTTGTTTTAATTTTTGTAAAAAATGAATGAAAAAATTCTTTAGTTTTATTATATATTTTTTTATTAGGATGTTTTATTAATATAGTATATATTTTACTACCTTGAATATAAATATTTAAAAAAAAGACAGTATCTTTTAATTTTAAAAGATTTTTATCTATTTTCTTTTTAAGATTATTTAATATATCAAGAAATATATTAGTAATATATAAAGGAGTATCAATATTAATTTTTATTCCTCATTCTAATAACTAATTTATAATATAAATATCTGGTAATTGATCCTATGTATGTGTCGAATAATAAAATAATAATACTAATATAGAAAATTCTAATTCTTCATTTAATTCAAATAATAAAGATAATGCTAATTTCTTTATTTGATATACAATATAATCATTAGAAAATAAATTTTTATTAGATAATAATAAAATATTTAAAATAATAATAGATATTAATTTATCATTATCATTTCCATATATTATAGGTATTCATAATTCATTTATATATTGTTTTGAAATAGTATCAAATGGGATTTTTTTTATATTTTCTATTATATAAAATGTAAAAATTAAATATTGTCAATAATTTATATTTTGATTTATTATAGAACATTTAATTTTTAAAATATTTCAAATTTTATTCATACTAAAAATTTCTTTAAAAAATTGTTTAATTTCTTTATTTTTTAAGCGTACTAAATTATTTAATATCTGAATAGATATTAAAGAAATAAATTCTATTTTATTATTTAATAACTATTCACATTTTAAAATAATTTCTTTTAATAATTTTATTGATTTTATATAATTAAAATAATTATATAAATATAATTTTCATATATTTTCATTATTTATTTCTAATTTCAGTATATCTGTTATAAAATTATTAATATTTTCAATAAAAAAATTTTTATTATTAGAATCAGACTATACATTATTATTTTCAATTTTATTTTTATATTTTTTAATATAATTATTTAATTTGAATTTAGATAATTTATTAATATTTTCTTCCTTATTAATCAAATCAAATAAATACTCCAAATACATGTATATAAAAAATATTTAAAAAAACACTAAATAATTAATTAATTATTATATTTCTTTAGATTTTAAAAGCTCAATACAATTATTTATTTTTTGATAAATATTGTTAAATTCTTGAAATTTTTTTGTCTAATATTTCTATACCTCTTCAGAAGCCAACCTAAATTTATCTGGATGATTAATTAATGCAAAACTCTTAAATATTTTTTCAAAAATTTTAAAATTATATTTAAGATCTAAAATATTAATATCATTTAATTTAAAAACCTTCATTCATTCTCTAGCTTCACAACATAACTTTAAAGATAATATAATACCTATTTTTATCTTTTTTTCATGAGTAAGAAGAGGGTTACTAAAATTATTGTTTCCAATAAAAGATTCTTCATCTTCGCTAAATAATTTTTTTATATAATAATTTATATTTTTAGAATTTAAAATAGAATAAAATAGAATAAAATAAATTGGAATAGTTATCATAAAATATATTATTATTCAAAAAATACTATACTATCATTTTTCATTATTATTATTATAATTTAATGATCTAATTAATTTTTTTTTATAACAAAATAAAAATAAAATAAATCCAGATAATATAATTGCAAAATCAAATAATATTTCGATACTATATAAAATAGAATTAACTAGTAAATAATGGAATATATAACTTTTAATTAAAAATATAGGAAATATAATAATAAATATATCTATTATTGATCCAGTATAATTATTATCTATTGTATTTAATAAATATATTATCCATGATATTATAAATGATTTTATAAAATATTTTACATATATCTAACAAATTACTGAAAAAATACTAAAAACTATATTAGATGAATTAAATAAATATTTTCAAATATAATTTATTAATATTGAGTAAAAAAATAAAAAAATAATTGAAAATATTATAAATATTGGGGTCATTTTTTTAGGAATAGATTGTACTCTTATATTCTAAGCTTGATTTCTTATTTCTTTATTTTTTTTATCGATATCTGATAATATAAATATTATATCAAATATCCACCCTGAAAAAAATCATCCTAATGATAAAGAATATATTATTGCTTTTTTATATTGTTGTAAAAATATATGATGTATACCTGTTCAACCAAAAAATAATGTAATAAATCATAAAAAAAGGTGATTTATTTCATTTATGTTTACCATTTAAAATTTATGTATTTTATATTTATATAAAAAAAGGATAATTTAATTTAATACTATTATTATCATATATATTAATCATCATTAAAATAATTTTCCAATGAATCTGATATTTTATCTTTTATTTCTTTCTTTATATTTTGAACAAAATTTATTGAATCTATAACAGTTGTTGGATTTATTTGAGAAATTATATTTAATGGACTTAAAGGATTATCTGATGGATTTTCTTTCTAAACTTTAGATATATTTTCCATTATTTCCTTACCTGTCTATATGATTATATCCTAAAATAATGAAGAACTTTTATTCTAATTTTCTTCTCCTTCTTCAACTTTTTTCTATCTATCTTTTGATCTATGAATATTATATAATCATCCTTGGTATTCACTATAATCTTGAAGTGGTTCACAATCACCTAATCCAGACAATAATTCTTCTTCTGTTATTGTAGGAGGGCTTATTAAAAAATTAAATATTGATTTAACTTTAGTATATAATCATCATTCATTATTTTTAGATTTTTCTTCTTCTTTTAAATTTTTAATAATATCTAATTTTTTATCATCTTTCTGCCTATTAATCTACTGCTAATTTTGATCATATGGAGGAATTATATCATTCTCTTCTTCTTCTTCTAATTCTCCTTCTAATTTATCTTTTTCTTCTTCTAATTCTTCTTCGAATTTATCTTCTTTTTGAATTTTAAGTTTATCTTTATGAAAAATTCTCTTTAAATAATATTGTATATTACTATCTGTAACTAAAAGATATATTAAAACAGAATAAAATAAAATAAAAATAAATCCATATAAAATAATTCATAATTTACTAAAATTTTTATTTAATATAAATGAACTTCTAGATTTATTTTTTGTTCTTCTTGTTTTTAAATATATATATATATTCCTATTGTTACAATAAAAATTCTGAAATTAAATTATATGAATTTAATTTTTGTATATTAAAAAATCAAAAAATTAATCCTTTTATAAAAAATAATGAAACTATATAAACTTGAATAAATTCATTAAAAAAACATTAAATTTATCCATAGTATTTATATTATATATTATAAATATTGTTATTAAACATTGTGACAAAATAAATAAAAAAATAATAAAAATTTTTATAATTCCTGTGAAATTATCAAAATCTACTATAATATTATATACAAAAATATAACGTAATAAAACTAAATATAAAAGTGTTAATAAAATTTGAAATATTATTATTAAAATATTATAATAAGATATTATTATAATATTTCTTTTCATTTTCATTTTTTAATTCATTCTAATATTTATTTGCTTTAAAATAAATTAAAAATATATTCATTATTCATCCTATAAAAAATCCTCATTAAGATAATGCATAAACAATTGCTATTTTATATTTACCTAAAAATAAATAAGACATTCCTATTATTTTATAAAATAAATTATTAATTTATACTATAAAATATTAATGAAAATCCATTTTATATTATTAAAAAAATATAATAAAAATCTAAAAAATAATTATAAAAATAATTAAAAACTAAAATAATATGTTGTTCTACTACCACCTCTTCTACCACCACTTCTTCTACCTGAATCTCCTCCACTACTATTTCCTCAATTCTTAAATATATCTTCTCATCCACTTCCACCTCCACTACCTCATCCACCTCCATTCGGATTATCTGGATCTACTCCAGAATCAAACTATCTCTTTTTCTTTGGATCTGTTAATATATCATATGCTTTATTAATTTTTGCCATTTTAATTTTAGCAGCTTCCTTTTCATCCTAATTTCTTTTTCTATCTGGATGTCACTATTTAACTAATTTCTTATATGCTGCCTTAATCTCATTAGAACTAGCATTTCTTTTAACTCCTAATACTTTATAATAATCTTTACCTGCACTTTTCTATATCTCTTCTAATTCTTTTAATTTTTTCTTTATAATATTATTTTTCTTTAATTTATATGCATCATTTAATTCCTTCTTAGCTAATTCATAATTTTCCTACTCTATTAATATATCAGCTCTAGTTAATAAAATTTCAACATCAGTTTTATCTAATTCCTATGCTAATCTACAAAATTCTATAGCTTCCGTATTATTTCCAACTTTATTATAAAATTTACATGCTAATTTTAATATATAAAATGTATTAAATATTTTTAAATTTTCTTTCTATAATTCTTTTAATTTATTTACCCCTTTATTATAATTCTAATTTCTAAATATTGTATTTATCTCATCCAAAAAACGATGATATTTATTAGAATCTTTAAATTTTTTCTTATAATCTTTATTGTCCATATCTCTTTCTAATAAAGTTTTAATTGTTATTGATGCTTTCTTAAAATCACCAAATGTAAAATAACAATTAAAACGCTATACCATAGCCTCTATATAAAATATCTATTCACCTATACACTACTATGCAAATGAAATACACTATTTAAAATTCTTCTCTAAAAGATAATTTTTTGACATAAGTAATTTCATATAAGGAGATTTAGGAAATAATTTTATTAATTCTGTTATATTTATTTTTCTATATTTAGCATCTATATCTTCCTTTTCCTAATGCTCTAATGTTAACATTAATTCCTTACATTTTGTAGCTTTCTATAAATCCTTATTATTAATCTTACTAATATTTTTTATAAAAGTTACCGCAATCATAGCTTCTTTACACTTTGCAATAGCTAAATATATATTGAATTTTAATATATAATATTTATCATTATCTTCATTAGGATTAATCTTCATTAAACATCTATCTATTCATACTGAAGCCTTATTATTTTCCTTAATTTTATTTAAAGATTTTGCTAATAAATACTAATAATCTATATTAGTATGATATTTAACTAAATTCTATAATATTTCAATAGCTTGATCATATACACCATTATTGTAATTATCATTTGCTAATCTTCAAAACTCATCAGCCTTAGATATTATTTCTTCTTTATTAATATTCATTAAATATCCTAAAGATATGAAATATATACTACTAATGATTAAATTCATTTTATGTTTTATATTTGTGATGACGTGTAAAATAAAAATAAAAATAAAAATTTATAAATAATTTGTAAAAATTATTTATTCAAAAAAATAATTTATAATTTAATCTAAATATACTTCTATTTTAAAAATAAAAATAAAAATGATTAATTAAATTAATTATTAAATAAAAAGAATCATTTAATTGTAATAATATCCATAATATAAAAAATTATTTAAAATTTAAATTTTAAAAATAAATAAAATAAATAAAAATTATTGGAATATATAAAATTAATTATTTTTACTAACACAAATGAATAATATTGATAAAAATTTTCTATATGTTTTAGAATTTATTGTAATAATTATTTTAATATTAATAAATATAAATATAAATTATTTGAATGTATACTATATAAGATGAAATAATATGTCTAATTTAAATTTTATAAATCATAAAATGAGTGATTTGGATATGGTACCAACTGCAATTTTATGAATACAAACTGTTGTAGGTATAATATTTATTTTTTTAATTATATATTTTAGACATGGTAATAATAAAATGAAAACTTTACAAGTTATGTATTTATTTATTTATGTATTTCTTATACATAGAATATGTTTTTATATAGCAAAATATTTAATAGGTAAACCTCGTCCTTGTGCTTTAGATAGATGTAAATATGATTGAAATGAATTAATAGAAATTTATAATAAAAAAGAATTTATAGACTGAAAAATATATACTAATTATAATGATGAATGTTTTGTATCATTTTATTCAGGTCATAGTAGTACTGGTATATTTTTATATACAGTAGCTGGATTTTTATTATTTGAATTTAATAGTTATAGAATTAAAATAATAGGTTGTTTATTCTTTATAATAAGTCCTTATATGGGTATAACTAGAATAAAAGATTATAAACATTTTTAGTTTGACGTTATTATCGGTGTTATTTTTGGCATTTTCTTTACTCTATATTTTTATTTAAGATATAAAAAAATAAAAGGTTTAAAACTTGATTAATAAATTAAATTAAATAAATAAATAAAATTAAATAAATTTTTAATAAACAAAATTATTTATATTATTGTGATTAAAAAAAAAAAGCAAATTTAATTCTTTATCTTCATTTCTTTTCTTTTTTATTTAAGTTTAGATTTTCATGAATTGGAGGTCCTATACTAGAATTACTGTTACTATTTCATAAACTTTTAGCTGTATTTGTATTGGGAAATAATCTTCAGAATCTTAAAGAACTATCTCCACTACCTGATACTAAAACTTCACTATCTGGTGATAAGCACATGTATAAAACTCTCTATGTATGTCCTGTTAAGGTAACTAATTTATTCATTGTTGGATATTTTCATACTATAATATGATTGTATGAATAACCATGTGATGATATTAATTCATCTGTTGTTTTACTTCATAATAAATTACATACTTGAGAACCTGTTTCAATATTTCATATAGGAGATTCATCTTCATTATTATTATTAAATATATTTTCTGATATTGAATTATTTATTCCTGTATTTCAAAATTTTATTGTTCTATCAGCAGTGCCACCTCCTGTTACAAGTATATTTTTATTAAAATTAGATCAAGCAAGTGCTTTAATAGCTGCTTTATGTTTATCATATATATGAATGCATTCTTTTTGGTGTTTAAACTATCATACAAATACTTTATTATCATTACCACCTGATGCTAATAATCTTCCATCAGAATTTCATTTCAATCCACAAACTTCCTAAGTATGCTTCTTGTAAACTTCTATCTATTTATTTGATCTTAAATCAACTATACTTACACTTCTATCTTTACTACCAGAAGCTATAAGATTTTCATTAATAGTTAAAACACCTATACGACTTGTATGACCTGTATCTAATTTATTAATACATATGCCTTTATTACAATCAAATAAATAACATTTTCCTCCTAAAGTACCTATAACTAACTATGATGGATTTATTTCTGAAAATTTTAATGAAGTTGGAGTATCTGTTTTTATAGAATCTTCTTTAATAATAGAAGGAGAAAATTTAGATAATAAACCATCCATATGATCTCTAAAATCTAATAAATTTGTAACTTTACATGTAACAGAATTTCATAAAAAAATATTATTAAATAATGCTATACTTATTATACTATTTTTTGATCAATCTAATACATTAAGATAAAAATCATCCTATAACTATGGAGCATCTAATACTTTAAATGGTGTATTTGGTAATGATCTTTTTTCTAATGAAGGATATACATAAGAAATTGATTCATTATTTGATAATGATTTATCATTAAATCCATATGAATAAAAAGAACCTTTTGAAGATTTTTTAGGAGAGGATAAATTAATATCTACTTCTTTATCTTTTTCTATTAAATATTCAATATGTTGATAATATTTATGTTGAAATACTGATAACTTACTATTTTGTTGTTTATCTGTAATATTTTTTAAATACTATTTAATAATGTTTTTTTCATCTTCTGTACTAATAATATCATCTTTATCTTTATTATTACTAGATAATGATGAATCATCTTGTTGATATGTATTTTTTATATCAATATTTCTATTTGAACATACTGACTAATGATCATATAATGCTGAATTTTCTGAAGAAAATGTATTATTGCGACTTAACAAAGAGTATTTATCATCAATAATTTCAACATTAACTTTTTTGTCTTTTATTATTCTTTTTGGAGATAACTACTCATCTATTAACTCTTCTGTGTATGATTTATATTTATTTACTATTTCCTCTGCTATATTATTAACAGGAGAACATGACTATGCTTTATTTGCTTCCATTTTTTATATCACAGTTTTGTGGTAAAATTAGTGATACTATAAATCATATTTATTCTATCATTATTATTTTATTTCGTAAAAATTAAAAATATCATGGAATTAAAAAACTGAATTAAAATATTTAAAATGTATATATTTTCTTAATAAAATCATAGTATTAAATAATAACGCTCATAAAACATAAAAATTAATTATTCTTTATGTATATTTTAATTTAATAAAAACACAAATGGAAGAATTTATAAATAATGAAAATATATTATAGTGAAAATCACCAAAAATTAATAAAAAAATAAATATAGATGATAATAAGATAGTAGATAAAAATAAAATAAAAATAATTAATAATGAATATACAAATGAATTATTAAATACTATAGAAGAAAATTCCCCAATAAATTTAAATAAAAGAAAAGAAAATATATTATAAATAAGAGAAAAATAATTTTAAATAATTTATTTATTATCATATTCTGTTATATAAATATTTATTTTAAATATCAAATTTTTTAATATTTCTTCTTTCTATATTAAATAAGATTTAAGAATATTTATCGATTCATTTAATATTTTTATATCTTGATCTTTTATATCATTAATATCTTTAGCATCACTTATAGTTTCTAAATATGAATATAATTGATTAAATAATTCTAATTTTTGATTATTTTTTAATAAATTATTTTCTATAAAATTTTTAAATTCTAATCTATCTATAGAAAATAAATCTTGTATATTTGATAAATCTTTAAAAACAAAATTGCTATCAGTTTTTCATACTATCTATTCTAAATCTATAGAATTACTGAAATCTATATAATATAAAAAATTAATATCAAAAATATTTTCATTTACATGTTGATTTATAATATTTGTTTTATATAAAATACTATCAAGATCATAATTTATATATAGAATATTCTGTTCATGTAATTCTAATAAAAATTTAAATAAATTAAATAAAATAAAAATATTAAAAAGATCAATATCATCATTTAATATTTTATTTTCATTAATTAAATTGAATTTATTTAGTGAAATATAAACTTCATCTATACTACATAACATTATATGTTTATTATTATATGATATATAATTATATTCTATAGGTATATAATTTTCTCAATTATTTAAACAAGAAATTAACTATTGTATTATAAATTTATTATTAACAAGATGAAATTTATTATTAAATAAAGATAATATTTGTATAGAATTTTCTATTGATACTTGACAATTATCTACTAATAATTTATTATCATTTATTATATTTTTTATTATTACATAATAATTTTCATATAATTCAATATCTTCTATTTCAGTATTAATTATTATACTATTTTTAATATATTTTATATTATCACATATTATAATATTATTTATATATTCTCTATTATTTATAATATTTAAATTTATTATATGAATTTGTTGTTGAGTAATTTCATTAGAAGATGTACCAGTAGGTAATTCTAAAACTGTACTTAATTTTGTAGATTTATCTTCATATGTAGAATTAATTACTTCAGTTGGTTTTATTTCATCGGTATTAATTAAACTTGTATTAACTACATTATTTATTAAATTTTCTTTTTCATTATATTCTATATCCATATTATTTTTATTTTTTATAATAAAATCTTTTAATCTTTCTTCTTCAAAAGAATATTTACCTATATAAATAGAAGTAGAATATTGAAATAATTCTTTATTTTTATCTAATATTTTTTTATAATATTTTTCCATATATTCCTTTGGTTTTGCATCTGATAATATACCTTCTTTAAATAAATCTTTTATTTTTTGTATTTCACCTATTTCTGAATAAAGAACAGAATAAGATACTCAAAAATTTGCTAATTTTATAAATAATTTTTCTTTATAGATTAAATTATAAATATTTAAAGCTTCTTCTATAGATACTAAAGATGCATATTCCATATATAATTTAAGTAAATCTTTATTATTACTATATTCTTTATATTTATATAAAGAATAAAGACAATTTTTTAATTCTTCAATATAAAATTCTTGATTATCAGTATTATAATGTATAGTTATTAAATATTTCAAGTATTTAATCCAATATTTTAATAGATTATTTACATCAGTTGTTTCTGATAATATTTTCTTAAATTGATCTATCTTTATTTGTATATCATTTATTTGATCATTTTTCTACATTTTATATAAATAAAAATATTAATATTAATGATTTAATTTTTTATAAAATAATAATTTAAATTTAAGTAAATTAAAAATAATGAGAGCTGCAAGTGTATTTGTTTTAATATTAAATTTAATCTTAATCATATTATAGATATCAATAACATTCTATGTTGTACTAAAGCTATAGGAGATAAGAGAAATAGAGAGTTTGAGTACTATAGCAATCCCAATGGTACTTCTTACATTTTCTTTAATAATTCCAAAGTTTTTTGGATTAATGTTTACATGTAGAAGTTGGTTCATTAAAGTAGCATATGTTATATTGTCAATATTTGATTACGGAGTTTAGATAATATCATTTATGGGAGTATTAATAGCAATATTAACAATGTATACAGAAGAATTTAGAGATGTTACAATGAAAGAATATTATACAACAAACGGTATTGTTTTAGAATTAATAGAAACATATTTTACATGTTGTGGATGGGATAATGTAGAAGATTTAACTTAGATTTTAACAGATAGATGTACTGCAATATTACCTGCAGATAGAATTGCATGTAATACAAAATATGATGAAGTTTATAATTTTTTAACAACAGTATCCATTTTTTCAAGTGTAATGGTTGGAGTTATTATATTAGCTGTAGTATCAACATTCTTTTCATTAAATAAAGCAAAGATAAGAGTAATAAATTAATTAATTTTTTGATAAGTTTTAAATAAAAATTATTTTTATCAATTATAAAAAATATGATTAAAAATAATAATTTTAAAAAATCATTAATTGAAGGATAGATAATAATTATATTAACAGGTAAATATGAAGGAAGAAGATGTATATTTTTAGAATATTTAGAAAAAAATCATATATTAGTTTATATATTAGCAAATAAAAAATTTTTTATAATAAAAGATATCAAGACATTAAGTACAAAAACAAAATTAATACTTAAAATAGAAAAAAATATAATTAATGAAGCTAAAAATTATTTAAAAGAAAAAGAAGTAAAAGAAGAAATAAAAAAATTACAAGAAGAATTATATATAGTAATAGAAAGTCAAATAAAAAATATAAAATATATGAAAGAATATTTAAATTCAAAATTTAGATTACATAAGAACGATAAGCCTCATAAAATGGTATTTTAATTAATTATTTTCAATTAATAATAAACAGTATTGGTATTAAAATAAAATAAAATATAACAAAATAAAATGATTTGCTAAAATCTTCTGGATCTAATGTAGTTATAGTTTTTGGAGATCCTTTAATATGATTTGATCCTTCTAAAAAATTAGGTAATTCAGGATTTATTTTAATTATAATATGATTAATTCCTGCTTTATTTCCACCTTTATATTGAAAAGTTAATTTATTTGTATTTTCTTCTAATACTATATGAGCATTTTGTTCAAAAAATCCAATATCTATATTATTTTCACTTGATGCTTCTACTACAAATTCAAATGGAGAAGCTATAACAATTTGATCTAAATCATTTTTAGGTATTATTTCACATAATACGAAAGAATGTATTTTAACATATTTAGAAGAACAAGTAACTATAGATTTATCAGTAACAACTTTAGCGAATTTTACATTAACTATTCCATGTTTCATTTTTTCATTACTTACCAATTGTCTATATAATTCCATTTCTATATTAGCTATTTTATTACTATTTAAATAATTTTCATAATTTTTAGGAACTGATCAAAAAAATTCTAATGTAGATTGATTCTAACCTGTTAATAAAGGAGTTATATGTCCATCTGTATATTTTATTACGAAATATTCTCCTATACAGCCTTGAGAATTAATATATTCATTTCTATTATTCATACAAGTTATAATACATTTTATTTTTTCTTCGGCAAAAACTATTAAATTAATAGAATTATATTCATGTTTTGTACTTATTTTATTTAATGAAATTAATTTTCGATAACATATCAATGTTGTATTTTCAATTGAAGGACATTGAGTAGTAAATGAACCTATACATTGACGTCTAATTGGACTATTACTTAATAAAGTTAAATTAATTATATAAAATATTAATAACATAAATTTATAAAGTATACTAAATGCAAAAAATTAATTATATTAAAGTTTATTATATTTATTAAGGAAAAATGTCATTGCAATAATATTTAACAAATGATTTATATGATCTTCTTAAACTTTTAGATAAAGTGCCGATATCTTTATCATTTAATAAATATTTTTTATTAAATTCATCATTAAAATTTGAAGAATGTATTAACATACATGTCATATTATCGGTACTTTCTTTTAAGCATTTAAAAAATAAATCTTTTAATAATTCTGGATAATCTATCACTTTTTTTTCTTTAACAATAAACTATTCTGAAATAATCTAATATATATCAAATCAATCAAATGTTTCATAAAGACCATCGCATGATAATACTAATAAAAAATCTTTATCTGTAGTATATTCAACAACATCAGCTAAAGCAATAACTCTCTAAGATAAATATGGAATATCTTCTTGTTTATACATACCATCACCAAATGCTCTTGATAAAGCTAAATCACCGTCTACTCTATTACCTTTAACAAATCCACCTGCTTTACAAATTCTTTTATATTCTTCTTTATTCTATGGTTTATGATCATTAGATAATTGAATAAATTCATTATTATAATTTATTAAAAAGGCTCTTGAATCTCCTATATTAAAACATCTAATTTTACTAGTTTTATTTATTTTTTCTATTATAACAAATATAATAGTAGAGCCTACAAAATCATGATCTGCTTTTTTTCTAATATAATTTTTATCTAAATCTATTATTAAATCTTGGATAGTATTAGTTTCTAAATTTTTTAATTTATTTATTTTTTTATATAAATTTCTACTTAATCATTTAGAAACATGATTATCTCCGTGACCGTCATAAACAGCAAAAAATGAAACATTTTTAAAATTTTCTAACTCAATTTGTATGGTAAAGGCGTCTTCCATAGTTAATCTATAGCCTTGCATTTCAGCTGTAATAACAGAGAAATTATTTGATTGAATTCAATTAATGCCAATAATATCTAATGGTTCAGGTAAACAATATCCTCAATAGACAGATAAAAAATTATCATGAATATCTTTTCTTAAATTTGTTGCCTTATCTTCATCCTTTGACATATATTAATTTTTTGTGTTTAAAGATCTAATTAATTTAAAAATAATTAAATATTATCTTTTATATTTTAAATAATAAATAACATGACCAACAAATGCTTCTAGATGCATAATATCGTATGAGCCTTTATTTAAATTTATATAGAACATTTTAGTAGTATTTAATAAACCATGAATATTTTCTTCATGACAATATTTAATAATTGATTTAAATAATAAATTATATATAACATCGGAAGGTATTGGAGTAGATAGTAATTTAAATAATATATCTCTAAATTCTAAGATATTTGATAGATTTGACTATAAAACTATTTTATTACCTAAATCATCTATTATTTTTTCTCAATCGGGTAATAATATATTTATATCTTCAGAACTTGAATATAACTATAACATAAATATTGCTTTAGTAATATTATATTCTGAATTTTCAACTATATATTCATATATATTATCAGGTATTATTATATTATTATTTATTTTATTTAATGTATTTTTTAATATATTAAATAAAATCTAAGAATTTGGAGATTCAAATCTCAATACTAAACATCTTGATTTAATAGCTTCCATTATATTATCAATATAATTTGTTACAAATATTATTTTACAATTTTCTATATATATTTCCATTAATCTTCTTAATGCTTGTTGAGTTTGTCAAGATAATAAATGAGAATCTGTTATTATTAATATTTTATATTTTATTTTATAAAACATATTTTTAGTTTGAGAATATTCTTTTAATATTTCTTTTATTATATCGGTATTATTTTTTTCTAATAAAGTTAAATTTATTTGTCAAAAATATTGATTTTGTAATATTATTATTTCTTGATTTTTATTTAATTTTTCTATAAATATTTTTCTTTTTACTTCTTCAGTATGTAATTGACTTAAATTTAAATTTAATAAATATTTTAAAAACAAATTAAGTCTTGTTGTTTTACCAGAACCAGGAGGACCATATAAAATAATATGAGGTATATGTTTTTTAATAGATATATTATATAATATTTTATTTATTTCAGAATTAAAATCTAAATCATCAAATGAATTTAAAGATAATCTATTAATTTCTGTTCATAACATAAATTTATATTTTTAGAATATGAGTATTAATGGAACTAAAAATTTATTAAAATATATAGAATAGATATATAAAGATGAGCAATTTGAAGTTAAAGAAGTTAAAGATAAAAAAACATATTTAGAACAATTATATAATACAATAGAAACATTAAAACAAATAAAGACATCATCTATTAAGGATTAGGAAATTGAATAGTATGAAATAATAGAATTAGAAAATAGTATTAAGTAGATAATAAATTTAGCAATTGGAGATACTAAATTATAGATAAATGATTATATATCTGGATAGTTTGAGATTGAAAATGATGAAGAATATTATATTGATAATGGAAAGGGAGTACCTGTAAGTATTTTAAATAAAAATGAAGTTTTAGAATATTTATAGAATTAGTTAAATAATTTAAAAAAAAATTAGTAGACATGGGAAGATATAATCAAAACAATAACAAAAAAGTTAATAAAAGCATAGATAAATTTTAAGAATATATAGCAAAAAAATTAAATAAAATAATTTATATTAACTGATAATTAACTGATATTAATTTAACATTTGATAATGATACTATAGATAAAATTTCTTTATTATTAAGATGAAAATTTTTATCATCAATATCAACTATTCTTACTATATTATCAGGTTTTAATTTATTTTGATAATAACTTTCTTTATTATTTCATACTATAAAGTTATTAGATGATCTTTTTACAATATATTTTAATTTTTTTAAATGGAAATATGTATGTAAATGATTAAAATTTTGAAATATAGAATTATTATTATTTGAAATGAAATTAAATCATAATGTTTTATAAGATATATTATCAGATTCTAATACAATATTTAGATTAGAATTATTTTTCAAATAAAAAAATTCTTCATAAAATATAATTCACTTTTTATTTTCTCTTATACCTAAAGTATCTATTAATTTACCATAATATTTTAATACAATAAAATATTCTTTATCTGAAATATATTTTAATAATATTTCTTTTTTCATTTATTTTTTTAATAATATTTTATGTTTAATTTTAATATTTAATTTTTTTCTTAAATTTTAAATTTCTACTTTTCAACTATTTTTAGATTATATAGTATAATAGTATAAAATCTAATATAAAATAATTATAGATATGTAGTAACAATAAATTTATATCTATATTTATTATTCTATTAATTAACAATAATATTTGTATTTTCAATTATAAAGTTATATTTAAGATATATTAGTATTATAGAATATATCAATTAATATAGATAAGCATTATTATATATATTTGATATCTTAACAATAAAAATTTATTCAATAGTGTAAATATTTTAGAATAAATTAAAAAAAGATGAATAAAAAAATGAAGATGGAATTTGTAAGTATCAATTTTTATTATAAAAATTTTTTAAAAAAATATTTTTATTTATTTATAAAAAAAATCTATATATTTAAAATTTTTACTCTCTTCTCTCTTTCTTATTTTCAAAAATAATATCTAAAAGGTACAATGTGAAATTATTAATTTTTTATTTAACTGGATTTTTAATAATAAAATATTTTATATAATTAATTATAAATATAATTATAATATGGGTTTAATATAAAATTTATATGGATATTTTATATGATTTTCTAAGTCTATCTAGATAATTATTACATTTATTTTATTTATAATATAATCTATTTGGATAATTTTCTTTTATATTAAAATCTGAATAATTATCTAATTTATTTTCTTGAATATTTATTAAATAATCTTTATAGTAATCAATCTTTTTTATACTTTCAATAAGATTATTAAAAATTAAATTTGTTATTATATTAGATTGATAAATATTTTTATTAAGAATATCAAAAAATATTTCAAATAAAGCCTACTATGAATCATAATCATATCCTTTTATTTTATTAAAATCTATTTTAAAAATTACATTATTATTATTATTTTCTGAATCAATTATAATATATCCACAATTTCCTTTAATAGTATTAAGATTAATTTTTAACTATTTTGCATTTTCTTTTCTTTTAAAATCAAATATTAATCCATTTAATATGTTTATTAATGTTAATGGCATAGATTCTCTTGAATCATATCCTATCATATCAGAAATATTTTTTACAATTTTATCAATTCCTTTTTTTATATTATTAACAATAGTATCCTAAATAATACCGGATTGATAATTATTTGTGAGAAAAAATTCTGCGTCTTTAGAATTTTGAAATATTAATATATATTCTATTTTAGGAATATATTTACATGGTATATTTTTCTTAATAATAATTTGATTAGCATCTAATTTGATTTTATCTTTTTTAACTTCTTCTTTATTTTCTTCATTTAAATCATCTGTTGTATTACTATCGTCAGGAGATTCTGTCTCTGATTTAATAATATATGTAATTAAATTCATATAAAATATTGTATTTATTATCATCTAATTTATATGATTTTTTACTTGAACTATTATAAATAATAATAGTATAATTTTTATTCCTTGCATAAAAACAAATAAAAACTATTTA
Source organism: Alosa alosa (assembly GCF_017589495.1). Classification (NCBI taxonomy): domain Eukaryota; kingdom Metazoa; phylum Chordata; class Actinopteri; order Clupeiformes; family Clupeidae; genus Alosa; species Alosa alosa. The sequence goes on from NW_025962321.1 coordinate 87,631, forward strand.
TTGATATTTATACAAAAAATATAATAAAAACAATAATAATATTTTCCGAATATATTTATTTAAGTTAATATCTGATTTTTAAATTTATATTTTTTAATATAAAAAAGAATAATTATAATATTCGATTTATATTTATTTAAAAATATATTTAATATCTTTTCTATAGTAACAAAAAAATAAAATCATAAATAATAAAAAAAATGAAATAGCTATTGTACTTCATACGTATAAAGTTTTATGAATTGTTCACTGATTTTTTATTTTATATAATTTATAATTATATTCTTTATAACATTCTTTTATATTTCATTTATCATCTAATAAAAAATAATTAATATCAAATTTATATAATTTATTATTAACAATATTTGAAATAACATTATTTATTTTTATATCCTTGTCATCAATAATTAACTATTTATATAAAATATCAATTTCTTTTTTATTATATTTTTTATTAATAAATTTAAAATTTTTTAAAACTTTAAATTCGTCCATTCATATTCCTACTTTATCATTTAATTTTAATTCAAAAATAATCATCCACATTATTTCATCTATTTTTTTAATATGATATTCAAATAATTTTATCTTTTTATTATATTCATTAACATCTTTAATTTCTTTATGAGTATTATAAATATTATTTTTTAATTCTAAAAAATTATTTACATACTATCCAAGTTTATTATTAAGTATATAAATTTTATCATTGAGTATATTTATCTGATTATAATCTATATAAATAAATAATGGTTTTCTTAATCATTGTACTATGAAAATATACTAATAACCAGTAGAAATATAAAATTTAAAAAGACTATTAAATAATTTATTTTTTTTAAATTTCTATACAGGATATTGTTTATTTATAAAATTTTTCATTATATAAAATCATCCTATATATAATTGTATATTTTTTTCTATTACTATCATTATATCGTAATTTTTTAAATTAAAATCATCTATTATTTCTTTTAAATTTTCTCTATTTTTATATGAACTATATATTTTTTTATACTATTTTAATTTTTTATTTATTATAGTTATAGATAAGTTTTTTAAACATTTAATTACATATGAAAATATTTTATCTATCCTAGTTATAAAATTATTATATCGAATTTTATAATCTTCTATATCTACATTATCTTCATAACTATTATATAAACTTTTATCATTTTTTAATAAATATTTTACATAATTAATTGATATTTCTAATTTATATTTATTTTCAAAATAAATTTTATTATAATTATATAAAGCTATATGTGATATTATATAATAACTATATTCAAGAAATAATATAACCGGTGAATTTTTCTATTCAAATACATATTTAATATCTTCATATAAATTATTTTCTTTATCTATATTACTAAAACATTCAATAGAAATATAATAGAAATAATAATAATCTTTTATATAAGATTCTAACTATTTTATTTTATATTTATAAATATTTCTTTTATTTGGTAAATTATTCATAAAATATATTAATAATATTAATATATATAATTTATTTCATATTTCTATATATGTCATATTATTTAAAATATCGGGTATTTAATAAATTAACTATATTATAAATGTTCATACTTATTATACTTAAATTTAATTAATTATTTATTTAATCATTAAATTAATTTTCTTTCATTATTTTTTCTATAATAAATTTAGGTACTCATATTGGATAATTTTTTGCTATAAAATTTTCATCTTCATTAAACTCGTATTTATAAGAAAATAAATCTAATACATTTGTTAATATATTTTTACTAGATTTATATAAATTAATAAACTTATTTTCATTTTTTAAAGCTTGACAATATAAACATTCATCATCATATGCTTCTAATAAAAAATTTCTTGTTTCTTCACTTATCTATCTAATTTTATTTTTTTCATTTCATGTTTTATTTTTTTCCATAAATTCTTTATTATATACTGGATCATTACATATAGGAAAATTTATATGTAATAAATGTAATCTTATCTAATGAGTTCTTCCTGTTAATAATTCACATTTTATTATAGAATATGTTCCATCTCAATATATTCTTTTAAATATTGTTATCGCTTCTTTTCCTTCTTTACTTTTATATTCTACATTTTTATATTCTACTTCTGGATTATATATTTTTGTTATATTTGTTTTAACTTCAATTTCATCATAAAATTTACCTTTAACTCTACATAAATATTTCTTTTTTATTTTCTTTTCTCTTATACATTTATGAAATTTTCTTGATTTCTAAACATTTTTTGCTAATACTAAAATACCTCCCGTTATTCTATCTAATCTATGTACACAATGAATATCTTTATTCTTATATTCATTCTAAATAATATACTATAAAGAATTAAATAAATATAATCCCGCACTATGAGTAGATACACCACTTGATTTATTAACTATAAGATAATCATCATTTTCTTCCTCTATTTTATACATAGGATGTGGTATTACTGGTTCATGTCTATGCCCTCTATTTCTTAATATCTATCCTTTTTTTAATTTAAAATTTATATCTGTTATTACTCTATTATTTATAGTAATTCTTCCATTTATTATCTAATTTTCATGAAATTCTTTTATATCTACTAAAAATTCACTATTCATAACTTCTAATATTCCTCTTTTATTTCATCTACTTGGAACAGTAGTAATTCAAGTAAAACTATATGGCTAAACAAAACATAAATTATCAACTATTAAATATTTTGGAGTTATCTCCTACATATATATAAATATAAAAATAATTTTTTTATTAAAATAAAAAAAATTATTTTTTTACCTAAATTTAATTTTATTATTGAAATTGAAAAATATTTAATTAATAAAAATTCTTTAAAAAAATATATTTTTTATTTAGATAATATCTTTTTTTATATTTATATATAAAATAACATAATAAAACAATAGTTATTATTAACATAAAAAATACATATATAGTTCATACTTTTCATTCATTTTTATTTACATTTATTATAATAGTATTTTTTTTTAAAAAATCATCTATCATTAATAATATTTTACTAAACTATAATAAAATATTATATGGTTCTTCCTTTTCATTATTTGAATTTTTAGATTTTAGTATTAATAAATTAATATCAGTATATCAATTATAAAAATAATTTTCATTTCTATTATTACTAGAATTTATTTTATTATTTAATAATATTTCCTATAAAGTTGATATAAAAATTTTAATACTATCTGTTTTTAATTCAGTTTCTAATATAAATGAAAAATATATTTTTAATATATCCTATATTTTTATAGATATATTTGTTTTAAAAGTTAATATTTTTTTATCATACTTTATTCATATATTTCAATATACATTAAAAAATATTTCATTTAACTATTTTATTTTAATAAAATATTCTTGATTTTCTATCTAATCAGTTGATTCTATTATATAAGTCTACAAAATCTTAATTTCATCTATTACTCCATTTAAATTTAGATTAAATCTAGTATCTGAATAATCAATTTTTTTCTTTAAATAATCTATAAATTTAATATTTTCATATTTTTTTAGATTTATTTCAGGAAAATATACATCATTAGTTAATATATTTAATATAAATAATAATATACTCTAATATACATTATTTTTCTCTTCTATATTAAGTTCGATTTTTTTCTTAAATAAATATAAAAGTATCGAATAAGAATAAGATAATATCGTTATTTTCTCATAAACTATTAAATTTTTTGTATTTTTCATATATACATTATTTTTTATAAAATACTATAATTTTTTAAAAAAAGATTCTTTAATTTGATTTATATTTATTATGTTATTTAATTTTAAAATATTTAATTCTGAAAATAATTTATATAAATTATTTTTTAAATCAATTATATCTGATACTATATTATTTTCATATTCATCATTTTCAAAAATATAATCCTAATTTTTTATATCATAATTCTATCATACTTTATCTTTATAGGTATAATTCTATCATACTTTATCTTTATAGGTATTTGTATAGTTATATATAATTATTTTTAATAAAAAAATATCATTAAAATTTTCTATATTATTTCACCATCAATGTTTTTTATTAAATCAATTTAATCATATACCAAAATAATTATCCATTGGATTAATTACTAAAAAATATTTAGAAATATCCTATATGATATTATTTATTTTATTTATTGTATAAAAAAATCAAAATATATTGTTTATATTCATATTTCTAGTATTTTTAAAATTTTTAAGATCCATTATAAAATTAAAAGATTTGTTTATTTTTATATTTAATTTATCTATATCGTTCTTATGTATATCAAGAATAGGATATTTTTTAAAAAATAAATACATTTCATTTCATATAAATAATAAAGACTTCATATCATTCTATATTATATTTATATTGTTTATAATATTCTATGTTATTTTATTTAAACTTTTAATGAGTTCGCTGTTATTAAAAGATAATAATCATCCTTTTATTTCCATTTGTAATTTATTGTATTTTTTATCTTCTAACGTCTTCTCATCTCCATTTATTATCAAATTTATAATATAAAAAAATAATAAATTCATTACTAATTTTTCATAAAAAAATTAGCTAAAATAATTATTATGTTTATTATATTTAAAATTAAAAAATATTTTAAAAAATTATTTATTTCTTTTTACATAATTCCTTATCTTTATTATTTAAAATATAATCATTAAATAAAATATCTAAAAAACTATTATATCTCTTATAAAATAAATTAGATATATATGTATTTGATAATTTTTTCTATATCTATTGTGACTTTTTTATTAATAATTTAATTTCTTTAATATCCCTTTCAGATTTTCATCTATTATAGTTATTTATTAATTTAATATATAATTTTTTCATTTTTATATCTTTATTTATAAATTTATGTTTATTCTAACACAAATATTAATTACATAATTACATAAATCTAATAATGTAGATATATAATAATTATAAAATATATAAAACAATTGATAATATATTACTTATTGGTTATAATAAAGAAAAAAATTAGTCTTAGATTATTTATATTAATAGATCAGATGATTTTAATATAGAATTATAGTTTAGTCAATATATGACAATAGATTAGAGTAATGAAATATTAAAAGAATTAACAGATAAACACACTAAAATTATTAAATTCGATTTATTTTTAGGAATTATAAAATTTAAAGTTAATACTTATATTGTTATTGGAACAATAAGTAAAGAAATATGCTCTATAGAAGATAATAAAATATATGGAATAAATGATTATTATCTTATAGGTATAAATAAAATTATTATAGAAAATGAAAATGAATCAAAATATATAGATATATTTTTAAAATGTGAATTATAGAAATATGCCTATTTTTCATATACATATGATGTGACAATATCACATCAAGATTTTTTAGATAATAAAAAAGATACAAGATATATTTGAAATTATTATTTATATAAAAATTATCTTAAAGTATATCCTGAATTATTTATGTTTATACCTAAAATAGCTTTTGGTTTCTGTGGTTATATGCCTATATCTAAAACATTTAATAATTAGATATATGAAATGATTGTAATGTCTAGAAGAAGTAGATTTTATAATGGAACAAGACATAGAAGAAGAGGATTAAGTACTCTTACTGAAAATTCTATAGATGTTGCTAATGAAGTAGAAACAGAATTATTTATACACGCAGGCTTATATAAATTTGGGTATGTTATATATAGAGGCTCAATGCCTTATTATTGACATCATCCAAATCCTGAAGCTACATTTCCTTCTTTTGAAATAGATGATGAAAAAAGTTTAGAAAAATTAGATGTAATAAAAAAACATTTTGAAAATTTATCAAATAATAAAGAAAGAAATATTTTTATTGTTAATTTAGTTAAAAAACAAAATTTAAAAGAACCTACTAATATGTAGAAATTAAAAAATATTTTTTCTTCAAAAAACGAAGATGAAATAGAAGAATGATCTTTAGCAGATGAATATAAAAAAATTATTAATTTGTTAAATACAAATTATAATTTAAATATTTGATATTGCCATCATGATTTTTTAAATGTAGAAGAAGAAAGTGATGGTCCTTATAATGAATTATTAAAAGTATTAGCTGAAACTTCTACTCAGTTTTTATTTATAGAAAAAAATAAAATAAAAGCTAAACAAAATGGATTATATAGAGTAAATTGTGTAGATTGTTTAGATAGAACAAATTGTATAGAATATTATATTTTAAAATGACAAATAACAATGTTTCATAATTTAATGGGTGATCCTAATATATGTCCTGATATGTTAATATATGGATTAAAAGAATTAATGGAAAAAAATGGAAATTATATATCTTACTAGTACGCATAGTCAGAAGCATTACATAGTAATATAATAAAAAGAAATTTAGATCCAGATCAAAGAATAGAATAGAAAGCAGGTAAAGTAGGTATGAAAATAAAAAACGCATTTTATTCTATAAAGAGAATTATATCAAGTAAAACATATATTTCATTAGAAATTCATCAAATGTATTGTATATTTCATGGTTATTTTATTCCTGAATTACATGAAGATAATATATGAGATGATATAGATTTTACTAATATAGATGATTTTAATAATAGTTAATTATTAAATAAACTATCTTATATTATTATCACAAAATGGTAAAAAAAATAAATTTTATTTTAAATCAAACAGAAGATAAAAATGAATTAAAATTTATAAAAAGTAATTTAGATATAGAAAAAACATAGAATATAATGAAAAAATTAAATTTAAAATTTAATAATATTAAAAATAAAAAAGTTTTAAAAAAAGAAAAAAATAAATTAATTATTAAATCTAATTTTAATAATGATATACATTTAAAATATTATGAACAAAATAAAAATAATTAGATAGAAATAATTAAAAATGATGATATTATAAATGAAAATAAAAATATAATAGAATCAGATATAGAAACTGAATATGATTTTATTCTAAAGAATGAAAATGTAGATACTATAAATATAGAAAATTTAAAAATTAATTCAAAAATTAAAAAAATAAAAAAAAATAAAAATAAAATATTATATATAAAGAGAAATAGAGGAGAAAATATTAATGAAAGAAAAAATAGATAGAAACAAATTAAATTATTTAATAAAAATAGAAGAATTAATAAAAAAATAAGAAAATCGAACAAAAAAATTAAATAATTTTTATCATCATTGTTATTATTATAAAATAAACACAAATAGGACATGGATTCAAATACCAATATTAATATAAATATAATAACAAAAGGACAAAATAATATTGAAGAAATAGGAAAAGTAATAGGTATAACAGAACCTTTAATAGAACAGACAACTGAATATAAAAAAATAGAATAGGACAATAATTCTATAATATCCTCAGAATTATCTCATATATCTAATAAAAGTCCTAGTTATAATGAAACAAACTCTTATAATAATCAACAATCATCTTTTACTAATTGTATAAAACATGATTATTTAAGAATTTTAGAATTAAAAAATATATTTTGATTGATATTATTCTCACCTTTTTCTGTTATATTAGATATTAAAATAGAAAGAAATATTTGTAGAAATTGTTTACAAGAAAAAGAAGAAAAAGATAATATTTGATAATTAATTAATTTTGTATTTTTTAAAAAAGTAAAAATAATTTTGATTATACTTCATGAACACAAATAATATGATTATTAATTTAAATCTATGTTTTGATTTATTTTATATCCATTTATTTATTAAAATAAATTGACTTTGTAAAAATTATGAAAATTTTAATTTTATACATAATTTTGTTATATTAGAATTTTTTATATTATTAATGTATTGAATCATATTAATTTATAATTTTGATAGATTAATTTATATATTAATTTATTTTTTAAAAATTATTTTAAAAATAATTACTTAATAAATATTTAATTTTTATATATTTTTGAAATTTCATAATATAATATAAGAATTACGCTTTAAACACATAAATTATATTATAAATAAATATAATAATTATTTAAAATAAAAAATATGATTTATTATTTAATGATTTTTATAAATAAAAAATATAAAAAAATAAATTAACGATTAATATATATTTAAATTTTATTAAATTAACGTATTTTTTAATTATAAAAAATAATAAAAATAGAAGTTAGAAGTTAAATAATGGATCAAGAAGATAATAAATATCAAAATAGAGAAGAAAATTATGGTATGACAGATATAGAAAAAAAAGAAAAAAATAGATTAGCTGCTAGAAGATTTAGAGAAAGATAGAAATAGTAGTTATAGAATTTATAGATAAAAGTAAACCAGTTAATAAAAGAAAATGACGATTTAAGAAAATTAATTGACACATAGACGCATAACATATAGGATAATATTTTATTAACTAGAAAAGAATAGTTTAAACCTTTATCAATATTTTGTGAAGAAAAAAGAAGAAAATTTATTACATATTCTATGCTGAATAGAATAAAAACAACAACTCCTATTTTATAGAATACTCCTACTATAATAAATTAGAACCATAATGGTAAATTATATGGTTTAAATGATGTTACAAATAGTTAGGAAGAAAATACTTATGTAGTTAATAAAGATGAAATTAGCCAATTTTATAATGATAAAAATTAAGTTTTTTATTTTTAAATTTTAAAAAAAGGAATATTATTTAATTAATATCATCTGTTTCTATATGTAATAGGTAATTCAAATAACATTTTAGAATTTTCTTTATTTATTCTTTCGCAATACAATCCTTCTTTATTTGATTTTTTTCTTGCTTCATATTTTTTATTTACTTCATCTAATAATAAGTAATATGTTTCATGAACATGTACATCACAAGTTAATTTTGGGTTTTGTGACTCTGTTATATTTTCTGGTGGTATGTATCCATCCGGATAAAGATCTTTATCTCTACATTTAGAAAAAAGAAATAATACTGTTTTTATTCCTACCTTTTCAGTTTTCATAATATTTTCAATATCTGATAAATAATAATTACTACCAGTATTACTATATCTTTCTACATAATTAATTTTATAATCAAAAATATAATAATCTTCTCTTAATACAAAACTTTTATTATCAGTAGTGTTATGTAATTTTAATAATTTTTCCATATTTGATGGATCTTTTTCAGTTTCATCATAAATAATAAAACGTTCTATCTCATTATTATCTTCTCCTATATTATATAATATTAAAGAAACAAACTTATAATTATCTGTAGGTTCGTAAATAGTTATATTAAATGGTCCTAATCATAAATCAAACTATAATTTTGCATCAAATTCCATATTTAAATTTTGTAATACAATAACATTATTATTTTTAAATAATTTATCTGCATTAAATTCTGAGATATCTTCTTTCAAAGTAACTATTAAAGAATTTTTATGTTGTTTTAATTTTGAATCTATAATAATATTAGATAAATAAAAATATTTAAGACATACTTGAGAATTAGATAATAATCTTGTACTAATTATATAATCTTCTAATGCTAATAAATGATTTAATTTACATTTAGTATCTTTTAAATCAATATCTAATAATTTTTTTAAAGTATTTTTATTATGTATACCTAATACAGTACTATTAGATTTAATATTCTTTAATTTATCATATATATCTGTCTATGGTTCCTATTCTTTTAATCCATATATTCCATCTATTATAGTATAATTATCAAATTCATTTAATTTTTCAGTTATAAAATTATATTCTACTATATTTTTTCAAAATTTTTCTTCTTTAACATTTACTCTTTTTATTGTATTGTTAACAAAAATAAAAATTGTTAATAATAATCCAGATAATGCTAATAATACGAATACTAATGTTCCAATAATAATATATGTGTTCTTATTTTTCCAAAAGGATTTTTTAGTAAAAATATTTTCTTTTTTCTTTTCTTCCATATTTATTTTAAATAATATTTGTGTTAAATTAAATTAATTAGGATAAGCGTTTTTAAACAAATCATTATTTTCTAATGATTCTCTTATAGGTGTTACAATTTCTATAATTTTCTAAATTAAAGTAGTTTTTAAATCTGCTGGATGTAATTCTTCATTAAAAAATCTATTTTTTAATTCTTGAAAATTCTATATAGGAATATTACCTCCATGTTTTTCATTTCTTAAAAGTTCTATATTATTAAATAATGGAAAAACAATTTTATCAAAAATATCTATAATTATATTATTATCAGTTTCTTCTGTATCACATCAGCATTTATTAATTTTCTAATTTATTTTTTTATTAGTATCAAAAAAATCTATTTTAGAAGAAGGAGATGAAGAAGACATTTTCTATTCAGTTGGACTAATTGATCCTAATAAAGGTAGCATCATATGTATTCTTTTTTCATAACCTATTTTAGGTAAATATGTTTCAGCGTAAATAAATATTTTTCTCTAATCTATTCCTCCTAACTATATATCACAATCTAAATAAACTTCATCTAATGCTTGTAATATAGGATATACCATAGATGAAATTAAAGGATTTTCTAACTATCTTACAATATTAGAACCTGCTTTTAATGCATTTCTCTATGTAGTAATACCACATAATTTATACATATCTAAATTATATTTTTCTTTTAACTATATATCTGTTCCTTTTACAAATTTTATTTTATTTAAAGATGAATCATCTACACCTATTGTTTTTAATATTTTTTTAATAAAAAATTCATAAAATTCAGTTCTAGCTTTTAATAAATTGAATTCAGTTTTACTAGCATCTAAATATGAATGTAAATCTGCTAATAATATTGTTACTTCACAATCAATAGATAATAATTCTTTTATTTTTAATAATGGTATTATATATGCAAGATGTGGAACACCTGTAGTGGCTGTACCTCAATAAATTTTTAAATTTCTAGTATTTAAAATTTTTCTAATTTTTTCTATATTTTTTTCTGGACTTATAATTTCTGTCAAATTTTTTAAAATTATTTTGATTTTATCTTCTATTTTCATGCTTAAATTAACACAAACATGGGTATAAATCAAAATTCAGTAAATAATATTATATATCTTTATTTAAAAGCATCAGGATTTTAGCATACAGCATTTGCATTTAAAAATGAGGCAAAGATAGAAAAATCAAAAATCAGTGAAGTTGACCCAAATACATTATTAAATTATTTAGAAAAAGGATTAATTTTTACAGATATAGAAAAACATATTAAATCAGATGGTACATGAGATGTATGTACAAAACCTATGTCTTTAATAGAAAAACACACTTGTCATGTTAAAAACAAAATTAAATTAGCATATTATCTAAGTAATACTAAAGATGAATCTGGATCCAATTATGATTTAAAAAGAATATCGACAAATGATTTTGTAACAGATTTAGATTGAAATAAAGATAATAATTTAGTAATTGGTGATTTGAGTGGTAATATAACATTATATTTACATAATGATAATAGTCATAAAATATTAGATAATTAGTATAAAAGTGGTATATTAAATATAATATGAATAGATAATGATACAAAATGTTGTGTTTCTAGAAATAATGGCACTATAGGTATATATAATATAACAAATAAAAAATCAAATTTTTATGAATTACCTACAGATGAAAATTCAAGTGATATAATTTTTAAACTTAAAGAAATAAGAAATAATAATGAAAATTATTTATTAAGTGGAAGTTATGATGGTAGTATAAATATATGGGATATAAATAGAGGTGAATGTTTAAGTAGAATTTAGAATCATACGGATTATTAGATGTGTGAATATATATATGATGAAAAAAATTCTACTATAATAAGTTGTGATAATAATGGAGGAATATCTTTATAGTCTATTAATATATAGAAAACTGAAAAATTTTCTCAAAATATAAATTAGATTAATCAAGGATTAAGAATTAATAAGAAAAAATTACATAAGGGAAGTATAAATGATATAAAATTATGAAAAGATTTAGTAATAACATGTGGAGAAGATGGAAAAATAAAGGGATGAAAAATTGATTGATAGAATTGAAATATAATGAATAGATTTGAAATAGGTGAAAATTTATATGAAATTACAGATTTAAAAATAAATAAACAATTTAATACTATAGGAGCAATTAGTATGGATCATAGTGTTAAATTATGTGATATAGAAACTTCTAGAATTAAAGGAAGTTATTCTAATTTTTCATATCCTGTAACAGGTTTAAAATTTATTAATAATGATAAAATATCATGTTTATCTACTTATAATAAAATTTATATGTATTCTATGGAAAATAATAAAATTTTAGCAATAATTAATAGTATTGGATAGAATAATAGATTAAAATATAATTCAAATAGCTAGTTATTAGCATATAGTAATGAAAATAATGGAGTTGTATTTGATCTTAGAATGCAACAATTAATTATTTAATTTAATTTTTTATATTCTAATTTTTTAATCATATAAATAGCTGTTTCTTTATTATTATAATAATTATTTAATTTTGAATCAATATTAAAATTTAATTTTTTATAAAAATTTATAGCTGCTTCATTTGTTTCATTTACATATAGTGAGATATAATTACATAACTAATTTTTAGAAAATAATTCAAAATCGTTCATTAAATATGTAGCATTACCTTTATTTCTATATTTTGAAGAAATTGTTAAAGCTGTACAATGAGATTTTTTTATATTTTTTGAATCATTTTCTATTTTACCCATACAATAACCAATAATTTCACTATTAAAAATATTTTCTAATATTTTAAAATAAGAATTATCTGGTGTTATATAATTAAAATAAAATAAAAAATCAAATGTATTTGTATATCTATCTTGCTATATCATGTCTAAATTTCATATATCATCAAATGTAAAATTTCTAATCAACATCAAAAAGTTAAATTTATGAAAGATTTTATAGAAAATATTAAAGAATTAATTTCAAAAAGAGAAATATTATTTAATAATTATTATTAGAAAAAATGTCAATATAATTATATAAAAAAAGATTTAAAAGATGGAAAAGAATTTATTAATAATTTAGTAATACATAGAATAGATAATTTAGTATAGAATACATTAAATATAAATATAGTAGAAAATAAAATTAATTTAATAAATCAATAGTTTAATACATATGAAGAATTAGTTAAATATTCTTAGAACAATATTTATTTTGATTTAGGAATATTAAAATCTATATTAAATAAAATAATTCATAAATATAATAAGCAAAATTTATCTATAACATATATTTAGACAATTATTTTATATTCTCAATTATTTTTTTGTAAATTTTTATGAAAATTATATGAAAATATTATGTCTAAAAGAAAATATTATAAAAATTTTATAGATATAAACTAGGAAGAAAATGATAGTTATAAAGAAATGCAAAAAATAAATAATACAATAGAAAATATTAATAATATAGAAAAAGTAAAAGAAATTTCTTAGATAATATAGGAATAGAAAAATAAAAAATTCAATATTATGAATAAAAGAATTAATAAATTATTAGGAAAAGAAGAATATACATTTACTGAATAGAAATCAACTAACATAGATAGTAAAATAGAAAAAGAATAGAAAATTAAAATAGACAAATATGATATTTTAAATACATTAAAAAATATAACATTATATAAAAAGGATGAATTTATTTTAAAAATTATAGATAAATATTTTTAATTAAATTTAAATTTTATGTTAAAATTAAGAAAAAATTTTATAAATAAATTAAAAGAATTTTTTAAGGAAAAATATGGTAATATTGAAGGAGAGTATTTAAATACAATAGAATAGATAGAAAATAATGTATTTTAGTTATCAAGAGGGAATGAAAATGATTATAAAATTTTATTATAGAAATAGTTAGATAATTTAAAGATATATCTATAGAAAAAAGATGAATATAAAAAAACATAGAATATTAAAGATAATAAACCTAATATAGAATTTAAATTAAATGAATATGCAAAGATTAAAAGTATAATAATAAATTTAAATAGAAAAAAATATCCACTTTAGATAAGTCTTATATTATCTTATATAGAAGAAATAGAAGTTTATAATATGTTAAATGAAAATGAAAAAATAATAAATACTATTAATTTATATGATGAAGAAATAAAAAAATATCAAGAATATTTAAATATGAATTAATTATTCATTAACTATGTTTTGTTTTTTACATGGTTCTATTTCAAATAAATTAAAACAGATACCTTTATCTTTTTCTTTTTTTATTATACCTCTAAATCTCTTTTTTATTAAAATAGAATTTTCATTATATAATGGAGTACAATTAGTATAATCACCTCATGTAGATAAATTACAATAACAAGATTCTTTTTTAACAGGATAATAATCAGTTTCTTCAGCTAATTCTGAATAATCTATATAATCGCAAGCTATTAAATTATAATTAAGATAAAATATTGAAAGAGTATAATTTGATTTAAATCTTTCTAATAATAAATTTAACTAAATATAAAATTTATTTGATTGTATATATAGAAATTTTAATGAAGTATGAAACTAAACATCTATATCTAATAGGAAAGAAAGATCACCATTGAAATTATTATTTGAAATATTTAATTTTTCTAATTTTTTCAATTCACTTAATGATTTAGGAATATTTCCAATTAAATTATTATATGAAAAATCTAATTCTACTAGATTAGGTGCTTCATAAAAATTATTCATAAGATCACCTGATAAATTATTATTATTTATATATAAAGTATGTAATTCTTTTTTATTATATAATAAACTATTTGAATTAATATAACCTTCTAAATAATTATTATCTATTCTTAATATTTTCAAATGTTTTAATTTGGATAAATTATTAGGAAATTGATCTATAAATTTATTATGATCTAAATATAAATACTATATTGAATAAAGATTTTGTATAGTATCAGGTATACTAAATTCTAAATTATTATAAGATAGATATAATGCAGTTAATCTTTTTAATTTTCCTATTTCTGGGGGTATTGGGCCATATAAATTATTATAACTTAATATTACTTCTTCTAACATATCGCAATTACCTATACTACTAGGAATAGTACCATTTAAATTATTATAAGCTAAATCTATTCTTATTAATCTTCCTTCTCTGCATAAAATGCCATAAGTATTTTCTCATTGACAGAAATCATATTCTTCTATATCATCTATTATAGGTTTTATCATATTTCAACTTTTATTTCATAAAGCTCCTTCAGTAGATATAAATAAATCTACTAAGAATTGATTATCATATTTTGTCATAGGATCAATTGGTTTTTTAAATATTGTAATATATTTAAATATTTGTTTTTTATTTTCATCTTCTTCTATTTTATAATTGTATAAATTATAACAATATAATTTAATTTCATATTCTTCATTATTATATAAATAATTAAATATTATTTTTTTAACACCTTTTAACACTTCTACTTTTATTCAATCAAAATTATTATCTAAATATAATGGATCTAAAGATCTTTTATCTTTTGGTCTTATTAATCCTACTGTTTTAATTATATCATAACCACCATCATTTATAGGTAATTCAAATCTTATTTCTATTGTTTTAAATAACTATTTAACTTCTATTATATCAGGAGGATTAGAGGTACCTTTTGGTATACAAACATTACTTGCATAACTTTCATTAGTACATCCTCATATAGAGCATGCTTTTACAGTAAATATATATTCGGTTAAATTTTCTAAATTTTTTATTGTAAATTTTTTTATAAATGTATTAGTATTATATTCTTTTTTAGAAGTTATATCTGTTATAATAAAATGAGTAAAATTTATACCACCTACTTCTTCTAAATAATAAAATATTTCTATTTCCATATTACCAGATTCTATATTAGATATTATGGGAGGATTAGGCATTTTAGTTTTATATTTAACAAAATAAGGTAAAAAAACATTTTTATTAGAAGAAGCAAATCATTTATATTTTTGTTCATTTTCTACTCATACGCAAGATTTTAAATAATATGCTGTATAATTTTTCTCATCTGGTTCTGAGTTATTATCATTATCACCATTGAATCAATTAGCATAATAATCATTTAAAATACCATATTCTATATCAAAAAATACTCAATCATAATTTACTTCTTTATATATATTTTCTAATATATCAATATTTTCATCTTGATATCATATTCACTATTCATTTAAGAAATTTTTTCTTCTTCCACCTAATCAAGCACCATTACTTTTAATGACAGAATTTTTATAAATTTCCTATATGCATAATTCTTCTACTTGACTATTAACGGAAGCTAATACACCATTTGTACCAAACTACTAAAATTTAAAAGAATTATAAAAACTATCATATCAATCTTTAAAACCATCATATAAATTATCTACAAGTTCAAATGAGTATCCTGAATCACAAGATTTTATTGTATTATATTCTATAAGAAAATTATATTTTTTATCTATTTTATCTGAATAAATTTTATTATTATTATAATAGATAGCTATTCCATTTATTATATCTATTTCACCATAATTTTTTATTTCATTTTCAGAATTAAAACCAGAAAAAACAAGTTTATTAAAATTATCCTATCAATAAAAGGATCTATCATTATTTTTATTTTTTGTATATTTAGCATTTAATCATATATTTATTTTAACATTATTTTTAATACAGTCTCAATCAAGATTATTAACACTAGCTAACTAACCAAAAGTTGCATTAAAATAAAATTTATTTGAATTATTTTTAGCATTATCTCATATATCTTGATAATTTGATATTTCATATTTACTACCAGAAATACAGCTAAATACATTTCTTTTTTTTATTAATAAAATTCTACCTTCACATTTATTATAAGGAACAAAATAATTTTTTAAATTAGTTTCTGGATCATTATATGAGACTAAAGCATTATTAAAGCATAGCTATTCAATATTATTTTTATATGTAACAGAGGTTTTATATGAATTTCCTGAATTAAGTACTACACAATTGGTAGCAAACGGATATCTTTTTATATAATTTCTAATTATTTCTATATCTGGAGCAATTGTATAATCTTTTGGAATTATATGAGGTGTAGTTTGACAATAACCTTTTATTGAAGCTTTTTTATCTGAATTTATATCTACATTATCTAATAATCTGAATTCATATATATTTTCTATAGGAATATCATCGTTATTAGTTCTTATTAGAATGAATAAAAGGGATAGAATTAATTTTTTTAACATAATACTTTGTGTTTTGAAATATAAAAATAATAAATTAATATTTATTTTAATTTTTATTTTAATCAAAATCATAATCTGAATTACTATCTAAATCAAAGCTAATTGATTCTTCAACAAATTCTTCATTTTCTAAAAGTTGTTTAATATTTTTTGGACTTAATTGATTTTCTAATTCATCGTAAGGATAAAGTATTGATTTTTTTTTATTTTCTAAATCTTCTGTTGATGTATTATTAAATTCTATAAAATTTTTATTTTCAGTTATTTCATCTTTTAATAAAGGAATTTGAGGATTAAGATATTTATTACTAAATATAAAATCATCATCTTCTTTTAATATAAAATTATATTTACCTAATATATTTAACTATATATTTGACATTTTTAAAGCTTTATCATAATTTTTATTTAATAAATATTCATTTATACCAGCTGATAATATATAAAATTTATCGAGTAATTTTACTTTATTAATAACATTTTTACTAATTTTTTGAATTATATATTGATTATATTTATTAAAATCGGAAATTTCTATAAATCTCATATTTATTATTTCATTTAATTTAATTTTTTCTTTAAAAAGAATATCTTTATCGCAGTTTAATTTATATATTTCTTTATCTTTTTCAATTAATTTTTCATTTTGTTCTTTTATAATATTTTCATATTTATTATTTTGAGATATTTGCATATGAGTAGATACATTATTAATATTTTTCTCATGTAAAATATTATTTTCTTTTATTATTTTCTAAAAATCTAAAATTTTATAATTTAGATTTTTTATAATTTCTTCTTTATTTTTTATATTAGTTTTATGTTTTTTTATAGAATTTATACAATTTTCTATAGTTTTATCTTTTTCATCGAGAATTTTTTGAGATTCTATTAATTTATATTGTAATTCTTTAATTTTTGATGTATCATTTTTAAAGAATTTAACAAATATTATTATAGTTATTATAAAACATATAAAAACAATTAACAAGATAACTATAGTAATTAAATGATTTATTAAAAAATTTTTTAATTTTATTATTAACATTATATTTATGTAATAATAAAATAAAATTTTTAAAGTAATTTATAAAATTTTAAAAAAATAAAAATAAAAATAAAAAATAATATGAATAAGAATTTTTATTAATTTATAAAAAATCCGAATATTTTTCTATAAAATATGTTAAAAATAATTAAATTAATTTAAAAATATTTTTAAAAAATTTATTGTTAATTTATTGTTTAGAAATAAATTTATTTTTTTATAAAATATAAAATAGGAATAGTATTATTTAATTGTAATAAAGTATATAGTAGGAGTATTTATTTTTTTCTAATTATTTTTCTTCATTAGAAGAATCAGAAGATATAATAATCTATTCTTTTTGACTTTTAATTATTTCATTAGATAGAGAATCTTTTTCCATTTCATCATCTTCTTCTTCAAATATAAAATCACTTGAATAACTAGAAGATGTATTATTATCTTCTTCTTGACTTTTAATTATTTCATCAGATAGAGAATCTTTTTCTATTTCTTCTTCTTCGGTTAAATTAACTTTTACTTCTTTATTTAAATTTAAATTTTGACTTTTAATTATTTTATTAGATAAAGAATCTTTTTCTATTTCTTTTTCTTCGGTTAAATTAACTTTTACTTCTTTATTTAAATTTAAATTTTTACTTTTTAATTTTTGATTTTATTTTAGATAAAGAATCTTTTTCTATTTCTTCTTCTTCGGTTAAATTAACTTTTACTTCTTTATTTAAATTTAAATTTTGACTTTTAATTATTTTATTAGATAGAGAATCTTTTTCTATTTCTTTTTCTTCTTCTTTTATATGAAAATACTATGGAGGTTGTTCATCTTCTGATATACTTTCAATATTAGAATAATAGGAAATTTCATTTTCTTGATTTTCAATTACTTCAATAGATGATGACTTTTCTTTTATATCATCTTTGGGGTTTACTATATTAATATTTTCTTCATCATCATCTAAATTATTATTTAATAACTATAAATCTTCATTCTCATTTACTAAAAAATCAAATTTTTCTATAATTTGTAACTATAAATTTACTGAATTTAAAGCTTTATCATAATTTTTTTCTAATAAATATTTATGAGTATATTGAGTTAATAAGTAAAAATTATGAATTGTATTCATTCTTTTAACAATATTTATATTAATTCTTCCTAGTAATTTCATACTATTTTCACTAGATTCTGATATATTTAAATAATTATTAGTTATCATTTCCTATAAATGATTATTTTCTTTAATTAAATTTTCTTTTTGTAGTTTTAATTTTGTTATTTCGACATCTTTATTTGATATAATTTGGCCATATTCAGTAGTAAAATTATTAAATTTTATTAAAAGATCCTTATGTAACTACATTGAAGTAGCTGCTTGCTATTTAATCTACTAATTAAGTAATTCTA
Organism: Alosa alosa; assembly: GCF_017589495.1. NCBI lineage: Eukaryota > Metazoa > Chordata > Actinopteri > Clupeiformes > Clupeidae > Alosa > Alosa alosa. Next base: position 107,362 of record NW_025962321.1, read on the forward strand.
ATTCATCCATATTATGATTATGATTAATAGAATTTTCTTTATTTCCGCATAAAGTATTACAAGAAGATAAAGACTATAATTTTATATTATTTTCAACTAAATTTATTAAGTTTTGATTTTTATTTAATATAATAATTATTTTTTCATCTTTAGCTTTTATAATATTATTATATTTTTTTAACATTGTTTTATATGTTCCTATTTTATTTTTATAAATTTCAAGATTTTTATTTTTTTCTTTAATAATCTCATTATATTTTAACAATTTATATTTTAATTTTCTATTTTCTATATTATCATCTTTGAAATATATAATTGATATTATTATAGTTATTAAAAAGGTTATAAAAATAATAAACGAAATAAGTAAAGAGCCTAAATGATTATTTATTACTTCTTTTATTATTATTCCCATTATTAAATTTATGTATAATATAAATTTTATTAAAATAAATAAATAATAAAATTATTTAAAATTAAAATATAGAATAAAGCTATACTTATAAATTTAAAAATAATCCGAATATATTTTTTATATTTTTATAAAAATAAAATTTATGACTATTGGATTTTCTACATATGTTGGTGAAGTAAAAATAGAGAATTATAATGAAATAAAGAGAACAAAATTATATAAAATATTTATTAATAGAGAATTAAATTTATATAATACAGATTATGATTATTTAAATTTATTATATAAAGAAATATTAAATACAAATGAAAATATATTAAATACACAAGGTATAGTAGAATTAATATTACAAAATATAAAAAATACAATTTTAAATAGAGAATAGAATTGTATAAAGACATGTATAGATATTATAAATTATTTATTATTAAAAAAATTAAATATTATAAAAAATTATTAGATTATTTTACCATAGTTATTAATAATAAATACATTAAATAAAATAGATAAAATATTAAATTCATTTACTAATAATATGAAAGAAGAATCAATAAATATAATGTTAAATAAAATATTTAATAAAATAAAAAATAACGAATTTATGATTATTACAAATTTAATTTTTTATTATAATGAAGGAATAAATAAAAATAAAATATTAGAATATATAAATGAAAATTATAAAATATTATTAAATTGATCTTTAAAATTTAATTCTTCAAATTTTTTATTATTTTTATATAAAATAGAATATGATATAGATTAGAAATTTTTTATTTCTTTATTTGAAATAACAAATAAAATAAATTATATAATATTACTTAATTATTTAAATAAAAAATTTAAAAATTTAGATAAGGAAATATATAAAGAAATATGAAATTTTAATTATTTATTAGATACAATAGCATTTAATTATCATATTATAATAGAATTAGATATAATAGATTAGTTTATTATAGAATTTGATAATTGATTAAGTGGTGAAAATATAATATATAAACAAAAAATTATTAATTCTGAACATTGATTAATAAATATATTAAAACATAAGAATTTAATAACTATGCATAATATAATGCTATTTCTATTATATAAATATTATAATGGAAAAGATATGAAATTTATTAGAATTTATATAATAGAAAATTTTGAAAATTTAATAAATAGAAAAATATTAACTATAATTTTTCTTCATAATATTATCAATATAAAAGATATTAATTATATTAATTATGATAATGTAATAATAAAGAATAAAGAATATTTAAAAGATTTTATTAAAGCATATTATAATAATGAAGAAAAAATAAAAAATTTATTAAAATTCGTAAATTCAAATGATAAAAAATATTTATTAATTTTAAAAAATATTTTAAAATAGAAAATTATAAAAATTAATAAATTATTTAAATTAACATATATTGTTAATAAAAAAATAATGGAAAATATATTTTTATTATTAAATAATAAAAATTATACTAAATTAAAAAATATAAAAAAATATATTAAATGTATAGAAAAATTAGAATATATATTAGAAAAAATAAAAAATAATAAAAAGAAAGATATAATAATACTTTTATTATATAAATATTATAATAATTTAGATTTAAAATATCTTAATATATTAACTAATATAGAATCATCTTTATATACATATAAAAAATATTCAAAAAATAAAAAATATCAAATATTTATTAAAATATTAAAAAAAGTATTATATAATTATGGTTATCAAATAATTATTGAAAATTATAATTTATTTGATATTTTATTAAAATATAAATATATGAATTGAATATGAAAAAATAGTTTTATAATAAAAAATTTAAATAATTTCTTTATTATTAATGATTATTATCATATGTTAAAAAAATATAATTTAGATGAAAATTTTTTAAAATGATTATATAATAAAAAGAAAATTATTAACTATATAGAAAATGATTAGATAGATATTGTTTTAAATTTATATATTATTTTAATAAAAAATGAAAAAAATATCTATGGATACAATATAGAATTTTATTTAAAAAATATTTTATATGTAAAAAATACATATTTTAATAAAAAATAGAAAATAATATATAAAGGTAGTTATATACTAAATAAAACAATATTATTATATATATTAATTTATTATATTTTAAAAAATAAATTAATACCTGTATATGATCTTATAGATATTTTAATAAAATATAAATTAATACATTTTTTACAATATGATATTATATGAAAAAATATTTTAATATTTTTAATAAAAAGAAATATAGAATCTATATTATTAAATGAAAAAATAATAATTTTATATGATATATTAGATATAAAAGATTTAATCTTTATTATTTTAAAAAATGAAATAATAAATAAAAATAATATAGAATTTTATAAGAGTTTATTAGATTATATAATAAAAATAAATTATTAGTAGCTTAATTTTGATCAATTATTTATACCTATAGTAGAATTATTAGATTTGTCTGATGAATTATTATATTTATTTTATGATGAAATGATAATAAAAAATAAAAAAATTCTAATAAATATAATGAATAAAATTTATAATAGAAATATAATTAAAAAATTAATAACATTATATTCATATAATATGAATACTATAATAAATATATATGAAGATATAACTAAAGAAATATTAGATGATCAATTAAATAAAATAAAAATTTAGCAACAAATATATGTAGATATGATAGAAATAAAAAAAGATAAATCTTATATTATTTTACAATATAAAATAGAAGAAAATTTAAAATTTTATTTAAAATTAATTTATTCAACATCATATCCTATAAAAGAATTAGAAATAAATAGTAACTTTATATTATTAAATGAAAATATAAAACAAAAACTAATATTAAATATAAAAAGATACTATATAAAATTAGAAAATATAAAAAATTACTTAATATTATCTATAGAATATATAATAAATTTTATTAAAGATAATTACCAAAATATAGAAGAATGTTTAATATGTTTTTCTAAATATCATAATATGAAAATTAGATAGATGAGAAGATGTCAAAATTGTGATAAAATTGTTCATACTGAATGTATAAGTAAATGAATAGAACAATCAGGTAATGCAGATTGTCCATTTTGTTAGCAAATGTTTTAATTAATTAAAATTCAAGTAGTTTTCAAAAATTTATATATATTAAAAATTAAAATAATCAACAACATTTATTCTAATCTCTTGCTTTGTTCATAAATAATTTAGAAGCCGCAGATAAATCAGATGATTTCTATACTAACTAATCTAAATTTTCTCCTCTCTATAATGCTTGATCTATATTTTTCTATACAACGTTTGTTATTTTATCAAGACTATCCTATATTCTACTTAATTTATCTATAGTCTTTTCATCTTCTCATTTTTTTATATTATCTCTTATATATGAAAAATCAAAATCTTGATCTGACTATATATTATTTAATTTATTACTAAAATTCAATTTAAATACTTTAATTATATCTAATATTAATATTTTTATTAAATTTTCATTATATTTTATACCACATATGATACTACAATTTATATTATCATTATTTGTATAAGAAATTAATTTTAAATCTGGTATTTTTGAATCTTTTATTATTAATAATTCGTTTTTACTATGTATTGTATTATTTGATAATGATCTTGTTGCAAAAATATAATATTCTCTAACAGAACCTTTCTAAAAGAAATAAAGATGATCTAAATTTTCACTTGAACATAATTTGTATGATTTTTGATTTGTAATTTTATATAATGATATATATTGAATAGTCATTTTTTTTATATTGTTATGTGTTTTTTTATTTTTTAAAAATAATATAAAATTTATGTTTAAGTTTATGTTTATAAAATTAATTCTTTTAATTAATCTTTTTTTATTTTCAATAATATTAAATATATTTTCTATTAATTCTAAAAAAATAAATGAAGAATTTAAAATATATACAGATAAAGAGATGGACGATGATGATGACGAAGAAGATGAAGATTCATGATGATATTGAATAAAAGAAAATAAATATAAAATTATTATTGCAGTTATTATCATCATTCTATTAATAGGCGGTGTTTATTTTTACAGTCAAAGATCAGCTACACCAAAAGATTCTGTACCTATACAAAGTGGAAATGTAAATAACGATCAAATGTGATAAGTTTAATTAATTAATAATAAATTTTTCTATTTCATTTTTTAAATTTATATATGAATATAAATTATTCTATATATAATTTTCTTCTATATAATCTCTTATTTCAATATTATTTTCAAAAAAGAAATAATACTCTATTATATACTAATAAACTTCTTCATAATAATCCTTTCCTTGATATATCATCTCACCATTACATATATCTCCTAAATAATTTTTATTACATTTTCCACCTATAATAATATAATCAATATCATAAACATCGCATAAGTTTTTATCATATAGACTACATTTAAATTTTATATTATTATAATATTCTTTACTTATTTTATAAAAAAATAAAGATAAATAATTTTTAATATAAATAATATCAATATTATCATTTATTAATCCTATACATCCTTCTGTATTACATTTAAAATTTTTATTTATATTTTCTGATTTACAATATCTACATTTAATAGAAATAAAAGATTTAGTCTATGAAAATGGTATATTATATAATTTATTTTTATTACTATTAATATTTTCTTTATTTTCTATATAATTAAAATTATTTTCTTTATTTTTTTTAAAAACATCACATAATCTCTACATAGGTCCTTGTATCTATGTTTCAATATATCAATCTATATCTAATTCTAATTTATATTTATTAATTTCTTCTATTGTAAATGCTTTATCTGCTATTAAAGAACTTTTATCATTTTTACATATACAATAACTAATAAAATCACCTGCATTTATTATCTACTAGTTCTAAATCATTCTTTTAGCTATATTTATATGAGGTAACTAAATATTAGAATCATATAATTTAATATTTTTTCCTATAGATTGTACTATTAAATATTTTTTAAAATCTATATTTGTATCATTTCTAATATTAGATATAATCTAAGATATTTTATTCTATAATATTTCATAGATTTGATCTTGTTCTATATTTTGATTTAATAATATATCTAATACTTCATTGTAAATATCTCTTAATAACTAACAATTATTTCTTTTAATAGATTCTAATCCTTTTATTGAAATTTTATTATTTCATTCTTTAGCTGCATATTTTTTCTTTTTTAATAATAAAATTCTCTAAAATATACTATCTAAATCTAAATAAATATTTTTATAAACTTTATTAATATTCTACTTAATATCATCTACTAATTTTAATAAATCATTATACTATATAAATTTTTTATCTTTAACAAGTAACATTATAGAATCGGTATCTCCATAAATTATTTCTACTATATTTGAAAATGTTTTTTCTATTATTTTTATAGAATTTTTTAAACTTTCTCTACCTAATGCTGTTATTAATGAAGGTAAATGTTTACAATAAAAAGAAGAATTCTAAAATCCTAAATAACCATATAAAGAATTAGCTGTTAATTTTAATGCCATCTATCTTATTTCTAAATTCTATGAAAAATTTTTCTTTAATTCTTCTTTTATTTCTCTTCTCTATTTTAATATTTGCTATAAAATATTAGGAATTATTCCTATTTCTTTATTAGAAATATTTAATTTATTTAATAATTCAATATTATTTTCTTTATCTAATTGTCTTATATATTCCTATAATGTACTAAAACATAGATTATATTCTATTATAATACTAGGATATAATGAATTAAAATCTAATAATAATACAGGATCTGTATATAATCCAACTTTAGGATCTAATACTAATCCTCCCTAATATGACATAATATTCTACTCTTTATTATTCATTTTTGGAGGAATAAATTTTTTATTACTAAATTCATGTATTAATAAATATTCTAATCTTTCTGATCTTTTATTTAATAATGTTTTCATTCATGTATATCCAGCAAAATTAGATAAATTTTTAGTTAATAAAAAAACTTGTAATTTTCATAATATTAAAAATGAATAATATGAATATAAAATTCATATTTCTATTGTACTTTTTATTTTATTTTTAAAATTAAAAAATTCATTATAATCATTTAAATTTATATCTTTATAATTTATATTTAATACATTCTAAATTATTATTTCTATTGTTAGTATATTTAATTTATATAATAATTCTTTACTACAAGATAAAGTATCTACTAATATTCTTCCTGAAAAATACATGAAATATTTTTCTTTTTTTATTATATTTTCCTTTATTCTAGAACCAAAATATATATTTTTTATCTATAATTTATTCATTCTAATTTTTAATATTTCTAACTATGTATTAAATAAATCATATCCTATAATAAAATCAGGATTATATGATTCTATTAATTTTTGAAAATAATTTATTAATTTAACTTCGCTATCAAATATTTTAATATTATGATCAAGATCTAAAGGTAATATATATTTTATATGTTTATTTAATAATAAAAATTTTTCACAATCAATTTTTTCTTTATATTTTATTATATTAAGATTTTTTATAATAGAAATAGCAATAGTAAATATTTTCTATTGAATTGTTTTAATACTAATACTCATTAAATTAAAAGGTATTTCTTTTTCATTATCTATTTCTAAAAAAGATACATTCTTAGGATTAAAAACACCGAATTCATTTCTTTGTTTAGTAAATACTGAATTTAATTTACAATAATTTTTAATTTTTATTCAACAAGGACATTTTAATTTTCTTTTAGTAATAAATATATTTAATAAATTTCTATCATTATTATATATATTACTATAACAATAACCTTCTTGCGGTATATTTCATATATCTTTCTTTATTATATATTTTATTTTATATAATTCCTTACTATTATTTCTCTAATTTTTATCTTTTATTATAAAATTTCTAAATACTTTTTTATATGTATATGTTAAATCTAAAGATTTTTTTGTTTGATTTATTTCATTTATTAATTCTTCAGTAGTTACGGGTATATCACTAAGTCTTTCATCTTGAAGATCAAATTTTATAAATTCTCTAGGTTCTATATAAATCTATCTAGTACAATTCTATACTACTACAGAACAGTTTTCTCATTTTTCATTATAAAAATATTTACAAATTAAAATTATCATATCCATTCTATTAGATTTTTCTACTATATCATAACAATATAAATCTAATTCATTTTTTATATCAACTTTTTCTATATTATATGAAGTATTTAATTTTTCTTCTTTTTCATTTTTCTAATTATCTTCTATGGGAGTTTCTATTGATTTATTAATTTTCTAAATATTATCATTTTTATTAACATCTCATTCGTTCATTAATTGATTAAATAAATCTTTACTCTTTTTTTGTTTTTTAATTTCTTTTTTATCTTCATCCATTTTTTATTAATTGATATATTTATGTTTAAGAAAAAAAATAAAATAAAATAAAAATAAAATTATTCTAAATATTTTATAGGTATATTAAAATAATTACATATATCTTCATCCATAGCATCAGGTTTAAATTTTTTAATATAAGAAACTAACTAAATTATATTATCTTTTCATAATATTGTATCTTGTTCTATTATTTCATTTAATTTTTTAATTTTTTCAAATTTTTTACTAGAAAACTATGATCTACTTTCTAATTCATTTGTTTTATCATTAAAAATATTATTTAAATTTTTAAATTCTTTTTCTAATTTTTCTCTTTCTTTTAAATTTTCATTTTTCATTATACTATTAATTTCTTCATTTTTTTCTTCTATTTTTTCTAATATATTTTTTATATCATTATTTAATTTATTTTCTTGAAATTTTATATCATTATATTTTTTATTTATAAAATATCAATAATATGTACTCGATCCTAATTTTTCACTTTGTATCATATTTTCATTTACTAATTCTTCTACTGTTTCTTTTACAGTATTTTCAGTAATACCTGTAGCTTTTGGAACATGTTTTAATAATTCTTTTATATGAAATATATCAGTATTATTTTGAAAATATTCAAATAATTTTTTTTTCTTATCTTCTTTAGTTAATCTTTTTTGAGCCATATAATTTAAAAAAATATTTTTGTATTGTATAAATATATAAAAATATAAATAGTGTTATATGTAGAATTATAAAGATGAAGAAATAGAAACAATATTATGGCTAGAAAAAACAGAACAATATGAAGATCTTTATCATATGATAACAGAATATACAAAGGAAAACAATGATTTATCAGATAAAGAAAAAGGTTTATTATCCAATTCTATAAAAAAGTATATAGAATTATATAGAGATAGTTTAAAACTAATAATGAATTATAATTAGAATGAATTAAATTTATTTAATTTTTTATTATAGGAATATAATAAAAGATTAAAAGATATATTTGATTTTTTAGAGTTTATGATTAAAAAAGAAAAGAAAATCAAATTTGTAATTTTTTATAAAAAAATATATTCAGATTATTTAAGATATTCATTAGAAATAGAAAAAAATAAAACTGAACAAAAAATAAAATTTGCTAAAAATTTATATATAGAAATTATATAGTTATCAAAAGATTACTATAATAGTAATAAATCAAATCCTGTTTTTTTAGGTATTATACTTAATTATTCTGTATTTTTATATGAAATAGAAAATAATAAAAAAGAAGCAATTGAATTAATATAGAAAACAAGAAATGAAAATATAAATGATTTAGAATTATTAAATACTGAAGAATTATAGAAAACAACATTTATATTGGATTATATGAAATATAATTTAGATATGTGGGAAGATGAAGAAAATGAAGTAAAATAAATAAATGTAATTTATAACTTTTTATATAGTTAAAAATAATTAGAATAATTCTGGAAATGCAATTTTCATTTCTCTTATAGCACTTTCTTTTGAGTCTGCACCATGAATTAAATTTTCATTAAAATTTGTAGAATAATCTCCTCTTATTGTTCCTGGCATTGATTTATTAGGATCAGTTTCACCTATCATTTTTCGAACATTTGAAATTGCATTTTCTCCTTCTAAAATAACTGCAATAGATTTTTTATCTACTAAAGTTTCCATTAATTCACCAAAAAATGGTTTTTCTAAATGCTCTATATAATGTTCTTTAGTCATATTTTCTGTATATTTTAATAGTTTCATTTCAACAATATTAAAATTTATCTATTCAAATCTTTTTAAAATTTTACCTACTAATCTATATTTTAATGCAGATGGTTTAAAAATTATGAATGTTTTTTCTAACATTACTATATTTATTTAGTGTTTATTTTTAATTAATTAAATATCTAATAATATTAAAATAACGACTTTATGGAATTTAAAAATAAAAAAATAAAAAAAATAATTATTATTATTCTATTAACATTTATTATATTATTTTTTATCATATTAATGATATCAGGATGATGTATTTTTTTATTTAATAGCTTGCATTTTTATTCTAAAAATGAAAATTAGAATATAGAAATTCAAAAAAATAATTAGAATTATTGTGAAAATTGCGAAAATATAAATTTAGAAAAACATAAAGAAAATATTCAAGAAAATTTATATTCTTCTTGTAGATATTTTGAGCATGAAAACACGTATCCAACTCTTGAAATAAGACGAACTAATTTATGTATTGATACTGAATCATATTATTTTCCTAAAAAATCAAAAAATGAAAATTTAAATTCAGAATTAGAATCATATTATTCAATAGAATCTCTATCAGATGAAATAAAATTAGCAAAAAATGAAAATTTAAATTCAGAATTAGAATCATATTATTCAACACCTCTATCAGATGAAATAAAAATGAAAAAAATACATTTTTAGAAAAAATTAAATACTAAAAAAATTAAAAAGAGACCTATGCTTAAATATTATACCTATGGAAATATAAATGAAATTAGTAAGTAAATAACGTTTTTTTTAAAAATAGAAAATGATAGATAATAATATAAAATCTTTACATATATGATTAGTAGTATCATTTCTTCTTTTATTAATTATTTCATTGGGATTTTTAACTTTAGATATTAAAAAAAATGTAAATAAAAACAAATATAGAATAGAATAGTTAAAACAAAAAATAGAAAATATAAATAATTTTTATAATTTGAATATTGAAGAAAATAATATATATGAAACGGTTGAACCAAATTTAAATCAATTAAATATAGTAAAAAATCATACATATAATTAGATTTATGAAATAGATGAAACTATAGATATTAATGAAGAAAATAGAATAATATTAAGAGACGTATCTAATAATAATATAAATGAAGAATAGTTAGAAAATAATTATGTTCATATTAAGGTTATAGAAAATAAAAATTATAGATAAATAAATTTAATTTAATTATTAATTATTAATTGTGTTAAAAAATAAAAATATTTATTAATTAAATAAAAATGGAAAATAAAATAGAGGAAGAACTTATATATAGTTATTCAGATGATTTAATAGAGGAAAATATGAATAGATTATCTATACATAATATAATATATTTAAAAAATATAAATAATTTGTTATATACAATAAATAATAAAGTATTTATATTGGAACTACTTGATATGAAAGTAAAACAAATAAATTTAAATATTAAAAGTAAAATTATAAAAATACTATATACAAAAAATTTAATATTATTATGTTTTTCATATTACGTATATTTATATGATAATAATTGATAGTTTAAATATGAAATAAAATCTAGTAAATTATATTCTGATTTTATAGTGATTGATTATTTATCAGAATAGTTTTTAATAATTTCAAATGCAAATTCTGATATTTTATTATATTATATAAATGAAGAATATAATAAATTTATTAAAACATTTTCATTAACATATAGATTAAAATCACCTATTATAAGTTTATTATATTTAAAGAATACATATTTAATATTAACAATACATGAAAATAATATTATATATGTTTGAGATATAAGAAATAAATCAAATTATTATGTTAAAGATATTAAAATATTTTATAATAATAAAATTAATGGAAAAATTATATATAGTAAATTATTCGGATTTGAATTATATTGTATAACAAGTAATGATATGATAATATATTATAATATTACAGCTGATATTATATCATTTACATTAATACCATCTGCAAATAATTTTATTAATAATGGAAATATTTTTTTATCTAATAAAATATATAATAGTTTTTTCAATGAGAAATTTATTTTAACAAAAAATATGATATTTTTTATAGAAAAAAATAATATAATAGATTTATAGAATACAATATTTAGTTCATATTATAATAGAAAATAGCATCAAATAATATATACAACAATAAATGGTATTTATTTAATATAGTTATATAAATAATTTTTTTTTAAAAAAAATCAATTAATTAATATTTTTTAATAATATTATATGATAGATCATCTTTCTTGAATATACAACTTATATCACCGCTATTTTTATATAAAGTTTTTTTAATTAATATATTCTTATCATCTATATCTTTTTTTATATTATATAAAAAACACCATCCTTTAAAATTATTTAAATCCTAATTAAAATTTTGAAAATTATCATATAAATAAGATACAATTTCATTATTTTTATATATAACGTCTTTATTATCTATTAATATAAATATTTTATTATTTTTAAAATTGCCTATATTATATGCTTTTTTAAATAATGTATATATTCTTCTTTTAAATATATTAACTTTTTTTTCTTTTTCATTTAAGACCATGATATAATTAATTTTTTTATTAAAAATATAATTAATTTTTTATATTATATAAATATAAAATAAATATTGGGTTAGGTTAAATAAATATTTTATATTTAACACAATAAAAAAATGACAAATGAATATTGAGATAAAAATTTTTCAGAAAAAATAAATAAAATAAGGGATAAAAAACAAACAAAATTTATAGATGAAATACCATTTGAAGATGCAACGCCTGTTATATAGAATATAGAAAAAAATTTTAAAGTAGAATATAATTCGATAAATGGAAAAAAATATAAAATAATATGGGATATACTTTGAGAAAAATATAATGAAAATAAAGTGTATGATGCATTAGCGACTAAAAAATATTTAAATAAAGATAATAATTCTGGAGATTATATAAAAATTTTATATAATACGTTTATAAAGAATTCTATATTATTAGGATATAAATTATATTTAGAGGGAATAAAAAAGAGTAATTTTTTAGGAATTTGTTCCAGATCTAGATTGGAATTTGCAGAAACAATAGTAGCATGTTTATCTTAGAATTTTACTATAGTTCCGTTATATGATACATTTGGATTTGATTCATTATTATATATTTTAGAATCAACAAAAATGGAATTTATTATTATAGAAACAACAAAGATAAGTATGATAGAAAAGCTTATAAAAACAGGAAAGACAAAAGTAAAATATATAATATAGATAGATTATAGAGAAGAAATAAATAATAAATATGAAATAATATTAGAATCGAATAGAGATAAATTTAAGGAATATGGTATAAAATTATTATCATATAATAATTTATTAGAAGATCCTGATAATTTAAGATTAGAAGAAATAATTAATCCGGGAAATGAAAATTCTAAAAATTTATTAATGTTTACGAGTGGAACTACATCTATGCCAAAAGGAGTATTTATATAGAATAATAATTTAATACCTATATTGAATTGAGTTACTAAATTTATTAATAATTATGATATATCTAGGAGATATTTTTGTTATTTACCTATGTCACATATATTTGAATTTGCATTGCATATAGATATGTTGTTAAATGGTACATTAATATATTATTATTCTGGTAATAGAAAAAATTTTATAGAAGAATTAAAGATGGCTAGACCTAATATATTTATAGGTGTACCAAAAATATATTAGAATTTATATAATTAGGTAATGAGAAATATAGAAAATTCATTATGAATCAAGAAATATATGTTAAATTATGCTATGAATTCTAGATCTAGTTCTATTATAAATAGGACTAGTACTTTATCAAATTATGTTATGAGGAAAATATCTATAGAATTAGGATTAGATTAGGTTAAAATAATGGTATTTGGAGGATCTTCAATACCACCATATTTACAACATTTTATGAAAATAATATGTCCGGATAGTAAAGTTATAGGGGGTTATGGAATGACAGAGACTTCTATGTTAATATCATGTTAGGATCTTAATGATCATTGTATAGATACAGTTGGGCATATATTACCATTTATAGAGGGTGTAATATAGTCAGTGAGTGAATTAGGATATTCATGTAAGGATGAAAATCCTAGAGGAGAATTATTAATAAGAGGACCAACTTTATTTAAAGAATATTTTAACAATGAAGAAGAGACTAAAAATTCATTTACAAATGGATGATTTCATACTGGAGATATAGTATAGTATAACATTGATGGTTCAATTAGTATAATAGATAGAAAGAAAAATATATTTAAATTATCTCATGGTGAGTATATTGCTATAGAAAAAATAGAGTCTATTTATAGTAAAATATCATGTATAAATTAGATATGAGTTTATGGTGATTCTTAGAGAGATTATTTAATAGGTGTTGTGGTTCCTAGTATAGAATATTTTTTAGAAAATAAAAAATTTAAAAAATTAGATAAGAATTTAAGTATAAAAAATTGGAAAAAAGATAATAAAAAATAGGAAACAATAGAATTATTTAAAAAAACTATAGAAAATAATAAAGAATTAGTAATTAATATATTAATTGAAGAAATGAAGAGTGTAGAAAAGGAATTATAGGGATTTGAAAAGGTTAAAAAAATTATTTTATATTATGATATAGATGAGTTTGGTATAGGATTTACTCCATAGAATTGTTTAACAACACCTACATTTAAATATAAAAGAAAAATTTTATATGAAAAATTTAAAGAAGATATTGTTAAATGTTATGTTAATTAAATTTAATTACTATATTAACTTAAATTAATTTTTTATTTTTTTCTTAAATTTAAATTTCTACTTTTCAACTATTTTTAGATTATATAGTATAATAGTATAAAATCTAATATAAAATAATTATAGATATGTAGTAACAATAAATTTATATCTATATTTATTATTCTATTAATTAACAATAATATTTGTATTTTCAATTATAAAGTTATATTTAAGATATATTAGTATTATAGAATATATCAATTAATATAGATAAGCATTGTTATATATATTTGATATCTTAACAATAAAAATTTATTCAATAGTGTAAATATTTTAGAATAAATTAAAAAAAGATGAATAAAAAAATAAAGATGAAATTTGTAGAAATTGATATAAATTTATTAGAATAATTTTTTTAAAAAATATTTTTATTATTAATTAATATATTATTATTATATTTTATATATAAAAGGTATATTATATTAAATAATTTATAATATATTATTTAGAAATTATAATAATAAATAGATGAATAAAAATTTATAATTTAATATATATTAATTTTTATATTAAAAAATATTTTATAAAAAATAAATAATAATTTCGGAATAATATTTAATAATAATGATTTTGATAATATTAATATATTTAAAATGCATAATAGCAATAGAAGATAAACATAATATTGAAAAATATGATGAAGAATTTTGTTTTTTTGTATTTATAATATTAATGAGTTTAATATTATATGCTGTATTTTTAACAATATATATTTTTATTATAGAAAATTAATATTTTCTTTTTACTAATAAATCTAAAAAATATTATTAAACTAAAAAAATAATATAATTAAATATAATTTTAATAAATTATTTTATTCATATATAATTTAAAAATTAGATATTTAACTTAAATAAATATATTCGAAAAATATTATTATTATTTTTATTATATTTTTTGTATAAATATCGATAAATAGTTTTTATTAATTTTATACAATGAATAAAAATCATACTATTATCATTATTTATATTTATAGTAGCCCAAGTAAAAAAATCACATAAATTAGATAATAATAAATATAATATTCTCTATGAATTTAATCACATATATTATTAAATCAAAATATATAATTTATGAAAATGTGCATTAGAGGATTTTTAAAAGGATAATGTAGATTATTTAAATGATAAATATGATATAGATAAAAATAAAATTAATAGAAATTAGAATTATATTCTTATTAATCAAAATATAAATAAAAAAACTTCTACAATAATATATACATTAACATTTCCAAAATCTAAAAATTCTATATTAAAATATTATTATAATGGTATTATTTATAATGGGTATAGGTTAGGGGTATATATCGAAGAATTAAAAATATTGTATATAGACTTCGTTAGTTTAAAACTTTACCAGAAAATGAAATAAAAATATTAGATACAATAACAGCTAATTATATAAATAAAAGAAGTACGAAATAGATATATATTAATCTTTTTATAAATAATAAAGATTGTAGAAATATTATAGTTTATTCAAAAAAAAGATGTAGAGATGTAATTTTTATTATAAAATTTAATAGTATATTTGGATATGATTTTATATCAAAGTTTGCTATAAAAGAAATATTATTAGATATTTTTATTAATAATAATGAAAATAATCAAATGATACTAAATTCAATACATAATAATATTTATAAAACTATAAAAAGAATTAATTATTATAATAAATATTATAAAATACATTTTATAAAAGATAAAGATAAAAATAACGATGAATTTGAATAGATTGACACTAAATAGTATTTTGACAATTAATTATATAAAATATTTTATTATTAAAAATCCAGTTAAATAAAAAATTAATAATTTCTTATTGTACCTTTTAGATATTATTTTTGAGAATAAGAAAAAAGAGAAGTGAGTAAAAATTTTAAATATATAGATTTTTTTGTAAATTAATTTTTAAATATTTTTTTTAAAAATTATTCTAATAAAATTATATCAATTTCTACAAATTTCATCTTCATTTTTTTTTTTATTCATCTTTTTTTAATTATTCTAAAATATTTACACTATTGAATAAATTTTTATTGTTAAGATATCAAATATATATAACAATGCTTATCTATATTAATTGATATATTCTATAATACTAATATATCTTAAATATAACTTTATAATTGAAAATACAAATATTATTGTTAATTAATAGAATAATAAATATAGATATAAATTTATTGTTACTACATATCTATAATTATTTTATATTAGATTTTATACTATTATACTATATAATCTAAAAATAGTTGAAAAGTAGAAATTTAAATTTAAGAAAAAAATAAAAATTAATTTAAGTTAATATAGTAATTAAATTTAATTAACATAACATTTAACAATATCTTCTTTAAATTTATATTAATTAATTAATTAAAATTATTGTAATTTATTTGAATTTAATTTTATTATAAATATATTTTATTTTAAAAATAATGATTATTTAAAAATACTTTTTTATAATACAAAAATTTATATAAACTATAAAATATCAATGATTATAAATTATTAAATAAAGTCTTAAATTTAAAATTAATAATAATTGCTAAAGTTTAAAATTAATAATATAATAATATTTTTTATATTTAAATATAAAAAAATTAAATTTCTTTATAAAATATATATTTTATGAAATCATTATTATTTATATAATGTTAATGTTTTATTTTGAAAAATTAAATTATGAACAATATCAAAATATTTTTATTAATATATATAAGCAATATTTTTATTAATGTATTATCTATAAGTGATAAAAAAGTAAAATATGAATTAATTACATATGTAAGGTTAATAGAAGAAGAAATAAAATTATTAAAAAATATTGAAATAAAATTATTAAAAAAAAATAATTATAATTATACAAATAAAATTAAATTAAAAATATTTTCTCTAACTGCAATAATTATTACAATATAGAATATCGAATATATTATTAAACAAATTGAAACTAAAATAGAAAATAATTTATATTAGGAAATATTAAAAAATATAAAAAATATTACTATAAAAATAAATAAATTATTAATAATGAAAAAATTTGAAAAAGAATTAATGAATAAATCTAATTATGAAAAAAATATAAAAAATTTTTTTAATTTATTAAATTAGATAGAAATAGAAATTAAAAATTTAAAAAAAAATATAATACCAACTAATATTTGAATGATAAGATTTATTATATTAGAAATAATTTTACTTTTAATATTATTTTGTTGTATTTTTTATTATTATTATAAAAGTATGATTATAAAAAAAGATTCTAATAAACCCCAACAAAAACCCCAAGAAGAAAACGATGAAGAAAATTAAATAAATATATTTTTATTAAATATATTAATATAAATATTAATAATTAAAAAAATACAAATAATCTTTTTTATTTATTTATTTAATATTTCATACCCCATGTAATATATTGTTTTATAATATCAGTACATTCCGCCTATTACTAAAATATGTCAAATATTATGAGAATTAAAAAATAAATCAAACATTCCTGGATATCATTTTTCTGGTATTTTATTACAATAAATATATAATCCTGATAAATAAAATAATCCTGATAAAAATATAGCTATAAGTTGATATTTGCTAAACATTTTTATAATAAATAAATGTAATACAGGTATATATATAAATAAACCCTATGACATTAATCAAATTATTCTTCATTTTAAATATTTTGAATTAGTTAATGGCATTAATAATATAATAAATGTAATAGATAATGTTATTTTTAATATATAAATATAAACATATTTCATATGAAATTCTTTCTATAATTCTACGGTTTTTAATAATGTATAATATGATAAAAATATTACTAGTATAATTGAAAAAAGATCTATTTTAAAAAAAAAAATTGTTCTAAAGAAATATTTATATCACAAAATATATGATATATACTAGACGAAAATAACTAAATTGTAATTCCTAATAAAAATTGTCTTAAAATATTTTTTAATTTTTTTAACTATATAATTTTTTTATTATTTATCTTTTTATCTATATGTCATAATAATTCTATTGATATATTTTTATAATTTTTATAATATCAAAATATATAAATAGCTGGTAATAAATGTGTTCATATATTAAAAAATTCATTATGTAACCAAAATATCAAAAAAAATTTGTAAATTAATCCAATTCCATTTTTTATATATCTAGAAAGTATATATACATCTGAGATTATCTATTGATTATCATTTTCATTAATACTCATATTATTAAAATCGGAATATAAAAAAATTATTATCACATAAATTATAATTTAATTCTATTTTTAATTATCATCCCTATTTAATATTATAAATAATAATTAAAATTACTTAAATTTAAATATTATTTTTTAAAAAAGAATAATTAATTACTTATAAGAAATCTGTAATATTATATTATTTTTATTATTTTTAATTTTTAAATATTTATCATCATTTAATATCTAAAATAATATTATTTCACTATATTCTGTTTGAACTATAAATTTTCTATCATTAATTTTCTATAATAATTTGATTTTATGTTTAATATTATAATTTGTATATTTATAATCTCATTTAATTTTTTTATTTTTATTATAATTTTTTAAATTTAAAATAGAAATAGATATATTAAAATCAGAATTATAAAAAATAAAGATATATAAATCTTTATAATATTCTAATATAATAAAATATTGTTTATTAAATCTTTTAATAATTGATTCTACTTTTAAAACTTTTTCTAATGTATTTTTTTCATAATTTATTTTATATAATATAAATTTTTTAAATTTATAATAACCATTGAGATCCTTACAACAATAAATTCAATCTTTATTTATAAAATTATATCTTTTAAACTCATTGATCTTATATAAATAGTTTATTCTATTTTTTATTATTAATTCATTATTTTTTAAAAAAATACTAGTAAATGTATTATTAGATAATCTTACTCTTAATTCATTTTCAAATATTGTATATATCTCTACTATAATTATATTATTAAATGTTAAAGTATCCAATAAATTTAATTTTAAATCATAAATATAAAGTAATCAATTAAATTTTTTCTCTCTTTCTGCGCCATATATAATTATATATTCTATATTATTAAAAATAATAAAATGATGCTTTAAAGAAATTGATAACATATTAACTAATTTTTTTTCTATTTCCATTTCTCTTTTAATAAAATATTATTATTTATAGTATAAAATTTATTAATCTAAGAATATAATAATGATTTTTCTGAAATATTATTCTATTTTTTAATTATTAATTTTCTATTATTTTTCATTGATTTTTCTCTAAAAAAAGCAGATTTTAATATAACAAAATTTTTAGAATTATTTATTAATTTATATTTTTTTAATTTTTTATTATTAAATACTATTAAATATTGTAATTTATATAAAACAATATCTTTTATATTAATATGGAATAATATAATATTAAATTTAAAATTTTTTCTTTTAAATTTATATATATTTAAATAATATAAATAACTTTGATTTTTACTATATAAAAATATATTATAATCATTTATTTTTTTAATTCTAATATCTTTCTATAATAATTTTATTTGTTTAAATTTTTTATTATTTATTTTTATAGGTTTCATATTTTTCATATTATAAAATTTTATAATATGATTCTTTTTTAATACCATAATTATTTTATTTTTAATTAATATAAACTAATTTATTTTTTTAGTAGAAATTCTTTTCTTTTTTATATTATTTAATTTTATTTTTATATTATTTTCTATATCATATAAAATTAATATTTGATTATTTTCATTTAAATTTATAATATGTAAATAATTATCTATTAATTCTACTCTATAATAATTTTTATTAAATTCTTTTATTAAATTCATATTATAATCATAAATTATATATTTTAAATTTAAATTTATTAAAAAATATTTATTAGAATTATATACTTTATATACATCACTTTCAAAATTTATTTCTTTTATAGAATTTAAATTATCATCATATAATATAAATTGATTTTTAGTAAAACAATATATATTATCATATTTTCTATATACAAATTTAATTTCTAATTTATTATTAAAATTTATTGTTTTTATAATATTAAAATCTAAATCATAAATAAAAATTGAATTATTTTTTAATATATATATTTCATTATTATAATATAAAAATATATTATTAATATTCTTAATAATTTTTTCTTTAATTAATTTAATATTTATATTATCATAATAAAAAGATTTATCTTCATATATTTTATAATAAAATATTTTTTTATTATGCTAAAAATCTCAATTTCATAATAAATAATCTAAATTATTATTTTTAAATATATTTCAATTTAATTTAAAATAATGTAATGTTTTTAATCTTTGTAATTTTTTTATTTTATTATTTAATAAATAAATTCCACCCGATATTTCAATATTTCCATAATAATAACCATAATTCTTTTCTGTTTGAAAATAATTTATAAAAAACATATTATTTGTTATATATAAAATTTTTATAGATTCATTTGGATATAGTAAAAATGTACCTAAAAACTAAAAATCTATATCTAATATATTAGTTCTATTCATATTAAAAGTACATAAAAAAAGTACATTAAAATATTTAAAAAATGCCTGTTTATTGCTTATTTTATAAAAATTTATAACATGAACAAATTTATAATACTCCTCAATATCAAAAGTTAACATTTGTTTAATATTATAAAGTTGTTCCTTAGTTAATAATTTATTTATTTTATCAGTGAAATCATATTTATAAACAATTTTTTTATAATCTGAATTTATAGAAAAAATATAAAAAAATTTTGGATCTAATATTATATAAAAATTATCAAAACAAAAATTATATATTCTTATATGATATAAACAATTAATATACTAATATCCACCATTTTTAATTAATTTCTATATAATATTTTTAAAAATATTTTCGCATTTAATAAAAAGACAATTTTCATAATCTACACTATATGATTGATATTCTTTATTTTCTTCTTCTAATAAAAATAAAAATGATTTTTGATTAATATCTAATAAAAAATAATTATCATATATATCTGCTTTTAAAACATGTTTAAATACTTTTACTGTTTTTTCTTTAATATCTAAACATATAAATTGTCTAGAAGTAGCATCATACACATCATTTTTTCAGAAAAATTTATTAATAAATATCTTTTATCAGGTGATATTTTATATTTTGGATAATAAGAAAATTGTATTGGTTCACTTGATATATACTCATATAAATTAAATGTTTTTATAATTTCGATTTTATTTATATTATTATTATACTCTAATATTAATAATTTACAATTTTTAAAAAAACATACTAAATAATCTCTTTCATATTTTAAAACACATATAAATTCTATAATATCATTTATTTTTATATCTTTAACTCTTATTAATCTTTTTATTTTGTCATATAAAAATACTATTTCATTAATATAAGCTAAAACAAGTGTTTTCTAATCTTTATAAAAAATTCCTATTGTATAATTTAAAATATTTGTTGAATTTTTATTATCCATATTATTTATTTTATCTATTTTTAAGGCTATATTCTAAAACATATTAATAATAATTTTATTTAAACACAGAAAATATTGATGATAATAATTATTCATCTCCAGTATTTATATATATATATTTTATTAAAAAAAAAAAACTAAAATTTAATTAATTATTGAAAAATAAATATTCTACCCCGTGCTCTCTTTGCATTTTAGAGTATACTCTATAAAATTCTTTTTTTATATCTTCTCATTGTATTAATGTAAGACTTCTAGCACAATTATCTTTATAATCATATGGATCTTCTATTATTAAACATACATCATCATATATATTTTCTTTAAATACAACTCCTCCGTCACTATAACTAAAATAATATTTTTCTATATCTATTAAACACATGAATCTAATAAAACAATAAAAATATTTCTAATTCACATAATGATTTTATTTTATTTTCTACACTTTTTTATAAAAGATAATAATAACATTATTCATGCAAATTGATTTAAATACCCTTCTTTTGAATTAGTTATATTTCTTAATTTTGTTCAATATTTTTATTATAAATATTAAATTTTTTTATTTTATTATTTAATAAATAAATTCCACCCGATATTTCAATATTTCCATAATAATAACCATAATTCTTTCTGTTTGAAAATAATTTATAAAAAACATATTATTTGTTATATATAAAATTTTTATAGATTCATTTGGATATAGTAAAAATGTACCTAAAAACTAAAAAATCTATATATTAGTTCTATTCATATTAAAAGTACATAAAAAAAGTACATTAAAATATTTAAAAATGCCTGTTTATTGCTTATTTTATAAAAATTTATAACATGAACAAATTTATAATACTCCTCAATATCAAAAGTTAACATTTGTTTAATATTATAAAGTTGTTCCTTAGTTAATAATTTATTTATTTTATCAGTGAAATCATATTTATAAACAATTTTTTATAATCTGAATTTATAGAAAAATATAAAAATTTTGGATCTAATATTATATAAAAAAATTATCAAAACAAAATTATATATTCTTATATGATATAAACAATTAATATACTAATATCCACCATTTTTTAATTAATTTCTATATAATATTTTTAAAAATATTTTCGCATTTAATAAAAAGACAATTTTCATAATCTACACTATATGATTGATATTCTTTATTTTCTTCTTCTAATAAAATAAAATGATTTTTGATTAATATCTAATAAAAATAATTATCATATATATCTGCTTTTAAAACATGTTTAAATACTTTTACTGTTTTTTCTTTAATATCTAAACATATAAATTGTCTAGAAGTAGCATCATACACATCATTTTCAAAGAAAAAATTTATTAATAAATATCTTTTATCAGGTGATATTTTATATTTTGGATAATAAGAAAATTGTATTGGTTCACTTGATATATACTCATATAAATTAAATGTTTTTATAATTTCGATTTTATTTATATTATTATTATTATACTCTAATATTAATAATTTACAATTTTTAAAAAAACATACTAAATAATCTCTTTCATATTTTAAAACACATATAAATTCTATAATATCATTTATTTTTATATCTTTAACTCTTATTAATCTTTTATTTTGTCATATAAAAAATACTATTTCATTAATATAAGCTAAAACAAGTGTTTTCTAATCTTTATAAAAAATTCCTATTGTATAATTTAAAATATTTGTTGAATTTTTATTATCCATATTATTTATTTTATCTATTTTTAAGGCTATATTCTAAAACATATTAATAATAATTTTATTTAAACACAGAAAATATTGATGATAATAATTATTCATCTCCAGTATTTATATATATAATTTTATTAAAAAAATAAAAAACTAAAATTTAATTAATTATTGAAAAATAAATATTCTACCCCGTGCTCTCTTTGCATTTTAGAGTATACTCTATAAAATTCTTTTTTTATATCTTCTCATTGTATTAATGTAAGACTTCTAGCACAATTATCTTTATAATCATATGGATCTTCTATTATTAAACATACATCATCATATATATTTTCTTTAAATACAACTCCTCCGTCACTATAACTAAAATAATATTTTTCTATATCTATTAAACACATGAATCTAATAAAACAATAAAATATTTCTAATTCACATAATGATTTTATTTTATTTTCTACACTTTTTATAAAAGATAATAATAACATTATTCATGCAAATTGATTTAAATACCCTTCTTTTGAATTAGTTATATTTCTTAATTTTGTTCAATATTTTATTATAAATATTAAATTTTTTATTTTATTATCTTTTATAATATTTTTTATTAATGTATTTTTCTTATCTGTATCTTCTGTATATAATTTAAATTGTATTAATCTATTATTTTTTCTATATAAATTAATAATAGGAATTCTAATACCTTTTATAAAATCTAATTTAAAATTTTCATTAGTTTTTAATATATTATATAATTTTTTTAAGTTTATATTTTTTACCGTTATATCTATATCAGAATCACTTGTTATTATTAATTTATATATATAAGATCCATGAGGAATAAATTCTACTACAGGTTCTATTTTTTTAACCATCTAATAAATTTCATTCAATTCATATTCTACTTCTTCATAAGGAAATGAAAAATTATTAATTATTTCCAATATTTTTTCATTTTCTATTTTTAAATATTTAGGAATATCAGTGGGTAATTTTATTTCCAATAAATTTATATTTTCTTTTTTTATTTCTACATCACATATATCTACATAATCTGGATATAATATTTTTTTATCTATATTATATAAAAATTCTTTATCATTAGCTAATCTAAGTAAATCATTATATATCTCATTATATTCTTCTTCCATTTTATTTTTATTAAACACAAAAAATAATTTATTTATATTTTATCGAATTGTAGATAGACTTGTTCAATCTAAATTATTAAATCGATATATTGATAAATTAAATGTATTTTTTATATATTCATTTAATTTATATATTTTTATTTGTCTTATTCTTGAATTTTTTCCATTATTTACATTTTGATTTATAATTATTTTAATAAAAGTAGATAACTCATTAATTTCAAAATTTATTCATCCACTTTTTGTTATTGATCATTTTCGTATTTTTTCATATAAATTATACTTATGATTTCCTATTTGTATAGATATATCATTTGGAGTATATGTAAGATCAATTTTCTATTGTATATGTATAATTATATTAGAAATAAATAAAGGAAAATTATACTAAATAAAAATAAAATGAGGTAAATAACCGTCTGATTCTCAATATGTATCTAATTTATTATCAAATAAATTATTTAAATTATGATACTTATTAAAACTTGATACTTTTCATAAACCAAAATTACTGATATCTATTATATTCATAAAATTTAAATTTTTTATGTATTATGTATTATTAAAATTAATTAAATTATCTAAGAATATTATTATATAAATTACCGGTTTCAATAATATTAGTTCTTTTTTTAATTAAAAATTGTTTATTTTTTTGTTTATTATTATTTGTTTTCTTAAATACTTTATACATACTAATCATTTCATTTTCTGTAAATATTGTTATTTCATCAGACATTTCTTTATTATTCGGAATACTCATCATACCATTAATTTTCTATTCATTTAATTCTGATTTAATTCTACTTACCGGATTTAAAAATTTAGAATTTCTAAACTATCAAAGCATAATAGTATTCATAGGATTAGAATGAGAAGTAACTAATTCTGGTATATTATATGGACTTCATGATATACCAGTTGTATTAGCAGATAATTCATATTGTGTAACAAGATGATTTCCTCATCCTATATATATTCTACTACAATTATTAGTATTACTATTACTAGAAAAAGAAAAATAATTTTTATCATATAAAGATCATTTTATATTATTATTTAAATTATATTTTGTATCTATTGTTTTAATTAGATTAGGAATATCTTTCTATATATAAGAATATTCATTAAATTTTCATATAGAAATAGAATTAATAGAACCAGAAATTAATCTATCACCTTTTTGATTTCATTCCATAGATAATACTTTATCATTACTATTATTTTTATAAATAGAAAATTCTTTATCACCCTATCTTATATCAAAATGTAAAATATTACCATTAATATCAGAGCATGATAAAAAATTTCAAGCAGTATTTCAAGTAGCATTATATAAATTTTTATTATTTATTTTAAAAAATTCATTATACTTTTCTATATCAAATATATTAAGATTACCATTATTAGTTAAATAAATTAGATCATTAAAGCTAGATTGATTATATTCTATTGTAGAAGAATTACATTTACATCATTTTAACATTTCTAAATTTTCATTATTATTAATATTAATGGGTAATTTCATTGTTTTACCTTGATTATCGGTAATATTTTTTCATCATAAATATATTTGATTATTAAGAATAATAGCTAACTAATTATTTGGATTTCATTCCATTATTTGATTATTAGTATTTAATAAAATACCAGGAGCATCTAAAGTTCTAATGGGATAATCAGAAAGTTGTCTTGATTTAACTTCTAGAGTAAAATTTTCCTATTTTGTAGTATTTTGTAATTCATCTAAATACATTATACCTCTTTCTCATTCAGGCATATTTACAAATTGTTTCTATCTACGTCTAGTTCTTGGACTAGTAATTTCTATAGTATCATTTAAATTATTTGGATTAGAAATATCACTAATATTAGTACTAGTAGCTGTATCAGTATACTAAATACTTTTTGTTATATCAATTATTTTTCTTCTTTTATTTAAATTATCTTTAGTATTATAAGAATTATTTTTTAGATTATTTCACATTAATTTTATTTTTGTGTAAAAATATTTAATTATGTTTGCATCATGAAATAATTAATAAAAATAATAAAAATGTAAATATAAGAAACGCTATTATTAATATTGTGCAATATATTATTTTTTGATTATTTGTAAGTGGGATATTATTATTGAAATTATCTTCATAAAATATATAATGTACAAAATTAGATTCTTTATCATTATCAAATAAAGGATCTATATCTGAAGAATAATCGCTTCATTTAGATTGAGATAAACTTATATTTGTTTTTGAAGATTTAGAATGAATTGTAGATTTCGCAAAACTTTTATTTATTTGAACATAATTTTGGGATATAGTATCATCAGGAATATCATTAATAAATCATATTTGTTCATTTTCTTTAATACATAATAATGTGGAAGGAAGTGTTATTTTTGTAGTATCTTTAGTTGATATTTGATAGGTATTAAATAAAGTTGAATAATATTTTATAAGTTCTGGTAGAAAATTTATAATATATGTTTTTTGATAATAAACATAATCTTTTACAAACTTATGATAGTTACTATTTAATAATATATTTTCTTTTAGTAAATTTAAATTTTGAATTTTATCAGAACAAATACTATTAAATTTATGGTTATAAAAAATATAATTGTTAATTATTTGATATATCGAACTTAATTCATTTATAGTAACCTAACATTTAATATATAATTCATGATATAAATCCTTATGATTATCTATATGAATTAAATGTTTATGTAGTAATGTTTTATATATTAAATTTATATATTTTTTATAAAATATAAGATTAAAATAAAGAAAATTTGTTTTTATATCTTTAATTTCTTTAGAATTACTATTCTATTGTTTCTTATTATTATATATTTGATATAAGTATCTATAAAAATTATTAAAAATAGTATATTTCGTTTTAATTAAATTTATTACATCATCAGGATTTTTCTTTATATCTGAAAAGAACTAACGAATAAATTTATATTGATTTATTATTAAAAGTTTATTAGAATTGTTTTCATCATTTTTTAATAAGACATCGATATTATTCATTCACTTTTCTAATAATAAACTATATATATCTAAAATTTCTAAAATATTTTTTTTATCTAAAATTATATTATGATATATTATTAAAAAAAATTTCTTATCTGTTTTACTTCAATATTTATTTATTATTTCTAAAAAATTAAGATATCCTAGATAATATTTTTGATTCTATTCTAAATCTTCTTTGATTAATTTAATTAATTTTAATTCAAATAATAATTGTTTATTTGCAGAAAGTACAGGTAATAATAATAAGAAGAAATACATTATTTTTTTATGTAATAGTAATTTATTCCGTAATTAAAATTTTTAAATTTAAGAAAATATTTATATATTTAGTATATAAAAAATATGAATTCATTTTTTTCTACAGGAGCAGGAGAAAAAATAGAAATATCAAAAAATTCAATAGAAAAATCATAGAATATTCTTGATATGTCAGTAACATTAGATATTGATGTTTTACCACATCAAAATATAGAAAAAAATAAAATAAAGAATAATAAAATAAAAGAAGAGTATAAAAAGGTTGAAGAATTATCACCTATTAGAAAAGAAAAAAAGATAAAAGATAATATATTAAATTATAAATTAAATATTGAAAAAATATCAAAATTTTAGTTTATTACAAGTAGAATAATAGAATATGATGATGAAATATATTGAAAAAAATTTGAATTCAATTATATAATAGATTATTTTATAAATATATATAAATCAATACATATATAGAGAGAATGAATAATACATCATATAAAAATGATAGTATGAAAATTTTCTGCATATCAATAGACATTTCCTGAATTTTTTAATAATAAATTAATAAATAGAAAAAATATTATTTATGAATTAACAAGAAGAGTTAATAGAGAGTTAATAGATTTAGAATATAGTAGTATTAAATAGGTATTATAGATTGAAAAAGAATCATGAATTATATTTATTGTATTTATATAGAAAATAATAAGTGATAATTGATATATAGTAAGTGATGGTTGATATTTTATTAATTTATATATTGTAAAAAATGAAAATACTAAAATAAATTTAAAAATAGGAGATAAGATTAAAATAAGTAATACTATTATAAAATCTAAAAATGGAAAATTTGAAGGTATTAATCCAACTGAATTGAATGAAAAAATATATTTTGAATGTAATTTTTATAATATAAAGAGGGGAAAATGAGATGCAAAATTAGGATTTTAGAAATATAATTATTTTATAGTAGTAATGAATAATGATATATTAAATTATAACTTTATTATTTCATCAATATCTATTATTGTAATGTCAATATCAATACCTGTATATTATTTATTAGAAAAAGATACAAATAAAACAATATAGGTATCAAAAGGATTTATTGATAATATAATACATAAAGAAGAATAGTAGAAATATGTATTAAAATTTATAATATATAAATTAAATTTTTTAGATTATTATAATAGAAATTTTTATAATACAATAAATATATATGTTAAATAGGAAGAGGAATTTAATGAAATATTTAAAATAGGAAATAATATAATAGCATATAATATAGAAGTAAAAAATAATAAATTAAATCATATATATAAAACTAAATATAAAATTAATAAGACTATAGAAAAGATTAATATAAATGGAAATGAAATTACATTTAATAAAATATTTAATATTAATTAGATAAAGAATATACCTAATAATATATTTATGATGTTATAGAATATATATTTAATAGTACTTGAAGTAATTAAAACAGAAAATGAAATAATAATATTTTTATGTTAGTTTAATTGTGATTATATAATTAGATTAAATATAATATAGTTACCAAATATAATAATTATTAATAATGCAATAAATATAAAAAAATTATAGGTATTAAATCTTAAAAATATTTAGTTAATTAATATAGATGAAAAATATAAAATAATAAATGTTAAAGCATGTATAACAACGGTAATAAATTTTAAAAATAATGAAATATTTGAAAAATTAATAAAAACTAATTTTTTTTAGATATTTTATAATACTATATTATATAAATTATATTCTATAATAAAAAATTATTATTTTAATATATAGAAAATTAATTTTTATATGAGTAGAATTATAATAATATCTAGAAATTAGATTTAGATAAATTAGGATAAAATAAATATAGATGAATTTTTTTTATTAAATAATTTAAAATTAATAAAGGATAATGATAATAGCAATAATGATAATATAGAAATAGAAAATTGAATAAAAGAAATAGAAAATAATAATATAATATCTGAAAAAAGAATAAAATTATTAAATAAGGAAATATATGATTAGATATTATGATATATTATTATATTAAATAATGATATTAATGATATTTGTATAGTAAATAATATTGAAGAAGATATATATTTATAGTATGCTTCTAAAATTAATTAATTTTATTTTTTTATAAATTTAAATTATATTATAAAATATATAAAATAAAAAAATTAATATAAATTATACTTAATTATAATATCATTTTTGATTTTTTAATTTTATTATTATATAAATAATAAAATATTAAAAGTAAAATTAAGATAATAAAAAAAATATATATGATTATAATTTTTCAAATTTCTTTTTTATTTTCTTTATATTTTTTTAATATCTATTTTAATAAAAATATTATTTTACTATAGTACTACAATATAATTTTATTTTCGAAATTTATCTAATTATCTGTTTCTACTATATAAAATATTAAAGTATTAATTTTAGTTATTTTGTTTTTTATATATTCATTATCTTCTTGGTAATTATTTAATATATTCTATAATTCATTGACATTTTGTATAATCTAATCTTTATTTGAAAAATTTTTTATATTATTATAATTTTTATAATATTTATTAAAGACATTTATTATAGGATTTTCAAATTTTTCTATTTTATTATAAAATTCTTTATTTAAAATATCTTTAGATAATTTATTAAATGCTATGGCAACATTATTAAAACAATGCATATTTTTTATACATATTTTTTTACAATCTAATAATTTCTTTTTAAAGTTTTCTAAAGTTTTTTTATCAGATTTTGACTTAAAATAGTCCAATAATAAAATATTGTTTTTTGAATTATCAATAGGATAATATAAATTTTTATTTAATATATTTAATATATAATCTATTACTTTTTTACATTTTTTACTAAATATACAACTAATATATCTATTGAATATATTATTAATTAAAACTATTTTTTCATAAATTATAGTATCTTTATTTTCATTTATAATGAAATATTTTTTAATTTTATTAAAAATCAATTTTAATTCGTTTTTAATTTTATTTATTTTTTTATTATCAGGAAATTTATTATATATTATTTCAGAATCTATGTCTAAAAATTTTTTTGATATATCATTTCCTATTTGATTTAATGTTTTATCTTCTATATTTTTAAATATTAATAATTTCTTTGATTTTCAAAATATATTTTTAAAATATATATTTAATTGAATAAATTTTCATGAACCTATTGACCATCAAAAAATAATATCTTTATTTCACCAATGATTTTTATTATTTCAATTAACAAACATACTAAAATAATTATAAATAGGAATTATTATAGAATCTTTAATCTAAATTTTATTCTTTGTTATTTCACTTATCATATTAAATATCTTTATATTTTTATATTTTAAATCATTATTTTTTATATTTATGATATGTTGTATTATTTTATTAAATATTTTTATATTATTTTTATATAATTTATATGTAGAAAAACTATTAATAAAATTATAATATTCTTCTCATATAATTTTTATTTTATTTAAATCTTCATTTTCTATATTATCCAATATTTTATTATTTATTTCATTTATTTCTTTAATAATATCTTTATTATATTTATTAACTAATCAAATTTGTATAGAATTTAATAAAATATCGATTTTTTTATGTTTTTCACATATTATAAAAAAATATATATTAAAAATAAAAAAATATTTAAATAATCATATTTTCATTTTTAACTTATAAAAAATAAAAATAAAAAAATATTTTTTTATTATTAAAAATAAAAATAAAAATAAAAAAATTATAATTTTTTTTAATTATATAAAGTTATTATATAATTGTTATTATATAGTGTTATTTTTTAAATATATTTATTTATTTTAATTTAATTATTTTATAAATATTTCTATGATTTTTATTTGAATCTGAATTTAATTTATTTTTATTTTGTTTTAAAATAAAATATTAGAAAATATAAAATATAAAAATTAATACATTTCTTTATATCATAATGATTTTTATAATTTTTTTCATTATTTTTCTTTTAATCTATCTTTAATAAATTTATCTCATTCTTCTTCTTCATATCTATTTATTTCATTTATTCTCATTTTTTTAGCAAATATTTTTATTTTCTATAAATTTTCCTTATCAGCCTATTTTCTTGTATTTTTTAATCTATTTTCTTTTTTTGGTATTTTATCTTCTATCAATTTTACATATTTATATTCTTTATAATTCATATTTCTTTTTTCTGATAAACATATGATTATATTTACTAAAGAAAAAATTATT
Organism: Alosa alosa; assembly: GCF_017589495.1. Taxonomy (NCBI): domain Eukaryota; kingdom Metazoa; phylum Chordata; class Actinopteri; order Clupeiformes; family Clupeidae; genus Alosa; species Alosa alosa. Next base: position 139,829 of record NW_025962321.1, read on the forward strand.
AACATTTAAAACTAAAAAATAATTTTATTTATAATAATCAAAAAATATTTTTTATCATTATTTTAATTAATTGTTTCAACTTCTTAGTTAAATATAATTATTTCTTCTTTAATAGATTATTTTTAGAATTTTTTAAAGAAATCTATATTTTATTTTTTTATTTATTAATAAATAAATTTTATTAATTAAATTATAATTTGTTTTAATTAATCACTTACTTCCTATTCTTCTTAAAGTATATAATCTATTTAAATTATTTATTTATATATATATATATTCATTTAATAGTTTTTTGAAAATAATTTCTTTATAATTTACTGTATTATTTTTTTATTATTTCATTTTTAGTCATAATTTATTTACATTCTTTAATATATATATTAATCATATTTTTATTTCTGTATTATTTTTAATTATTAATTTTATATCATTAATATTAAATAAAAATAAATCCATCATTTTAATTTAATCGTAATTTTTTGTGTTTTATTTATAAAAATGAAAATGTTTTTAATTATAATATTTAGTATTATAACTATAAAAAACAAAGTAAATAAGAAAAAAATAATAGAATTTTAGAAAAAAATCGATGATTGAGTAAAAAATGATCCAGAACATAATGATATAATTAAAAAATTAGATATGATAAGATATAATATTATAAACAACAATACATAGATTTTAGAATCAATAGATAATTTAATATTAAATATTAAAGAATTAATAAAAGAATTATCAAAATACACTATATTTAAAGCATATGATTCTAATATTCATAAATTATTAAAAACAATAGAATTTTTTAAAAAAACTTTTGAAAAATCTAATGAACTTGATTTAGATATAGAAATAACTTATAATATTTATAAAATATATATTAATATAAAAAGCATTCAAGAATTAATTTTAAATTCTAGTAAAAATTTATGAAATATATTAGATCCATATAGTCGTTTATTAAATTGAATAGATGAAAATCATTATGTAAATATATATAGTATTAAAAATAATAACATAAATGAAAATAGATTAAATTTATGAATTTTAAAAGGATTATTAGAAGAAATAAAAAAAGATATAGATGATAATTTTAAAAATGTTTATATAATGAAAGAATATGGTTCATATAAAATGATGTTAATTGATGTTAATGGTTTAAATGCAATTTTTTCTAATATAAAACAAAAAATTAAATTAACAATTTTAAAAACAAACTCTTTAAAAAATAATTTAATTAATGATGATATTAATACAAATTTAAATGATCTTAAAAGACATATAAATAAATTAATCCCTTATTTTAGTATAGTTAATAAAAACGAAGAATCATTTGTTTATGAAAAAATAAACTTAATAAGTATATTATCAAATAATATATTAAAATGAGAAAATATGTTTCAAAATAAAACAGATATAAACAAAAAAGATTATCATTAGATAATAAATTTTTTATTAGATATATTTGAAAAAGATATATATTTTCCTATATATAATGATAATAAAAATAAAAAAACCTTTTTAGAATATTTAGAAGAAATAACAAATTATAAATTTAAAAGTTATGTTGAAATATTAAAAGAGATTTTAAAACAAGATAATTGCGACGAAAATATAATAAATCAAAATCAAAATTTATTGTTATCAAAATTTTCATATAATGATATGAACGATATAAATATAATAATTGAAAAAAATAGATCATCAACTTTATCTAAACTTAATAAAATAATCAGTAATTAGTTACAAGAATTGGTTGAAATATTTAATAAAGATATATTTCAAAATTTATTAAAAGATGAAAATATAATAAAAAAATCAGTAGAAAACCTATAGAATATATATAATAACAGTGGAATAGTCATAGAAGAAGATACTAATGAAGAAGTAATAAAACAATTTAATAGATCTTATAAAGAAGGATTACTAATAATAGATTAGATATTGAATCCAAAAGATCCTGATAGAGATAATGAATTTAATAAAATTACATATATGAGAATTAAAACTTTACACGATGAAATAATAAAATATAAAATAGATTTAGATAGTACTTATATTTCAAGATCTAAAAATATAAAAATTATTATATTAATAATTTTATTAGTATTTATTTTAATTAGTATGTATATAATTCTTTATAAAAAACGAAATACCAATTTTACTATAATAAATATTAAAGGACAATAATTTTTAATTTTTTCTCAATTTTATATTTCTACTTTTCAACTATTTTTAGATTATATAGTATAATAGTATAAAATCTAATATAAAATAATTATAGATATGTAGTAACAATAAATTTATATCTATATTTATTATTCTATTAATTAACAATAATATTTGTATTTTCAATTATAAAGTTATATTTAAGATATATTAGTATTATAGAATATATCAATTAATATAGATAAGCATTGTTATATATATTTGATATCTTAACAATAAAAATTTATTCAATAGTGTAAATATTTTAGAATAAATTAAAAAAAGATGAATAAAAAAATGAAGATGGAATTTGTAAGTATCATATATTTTATTATAATAATTTTTTTTAAAAATATTTAAAAATTAATTTTAATTATTAAATAATATATTTAATATCGTAGTAAAATTATAGTTATCACTTCCATAAAATAAATCAATATCTTGATATCAAGATTTATATTTTTCTATTATATCTCTATATTCTTCTATTTTTATATCAGATAAAATTTTTATTAAATTATAAAAAATATCATTTAAATTATAATATGTATCTATTCTATTTAAACAACAAATTAATTTATTTTTTTCATCAAATAAATCAATACCTTCTAAAAATAATTCTGTAGTAGAATCTAAATAAATATATTTTTTTAATAAATTGTTATATATTTTATTATCTTTAGTTAAATTATATTTTTTATATAAATAAATAAAATAATGTATCTAATAATAATCTAAATTTTCTATATTTAAATTATTTAAAAAACATATAATATTATTATAATTTAAATTTTTATTTGTTTCATTATAAAAAATATGATATAAAATCTAATGATTTAATAAATATTTTCATTTTAATTCTATCTTATTATTGTTTATTAAATTATATTTAAATTTTAATAAATCTTTATAAATCAATAATTCTTCATCTTTGACTTTATCTATTTGATTATCATATATTTCATTCTAAATAAAATTAACAAATCAATATACTACTAAAAATTCCTAAAAATAAATAAAATTTGCTTTTCTTAAATGATAAATAATTTTTATAAAATATTCATATTTATAATTATTTTTATCAATAAGTTTCTATAAAAATATATATAATAAATGATTAAAATAATATTTCTATATTGATTTTAATTTATATATTTTTTTTGGGTATAAATAATATAAAACATAATATAATCTATCATTTAAAGAATAATTATTAAGTGTTTTTATAATGTTTTTTACAAAATATTTATTTTTCTTATATTTTTTATTTTTTTTCTTATCCTTATCCATATAGAAACACAAATAAAAATAAAAAATATTTAATTACTACTATATATTTTTAACATATCATTTTTGTCCTTCTTTATATTCATACTAACTAACTCCATATCATTCAGCCATTAATCTATCATTTTCTATATCCACATTGTCCAATTCCGCATTATTTAAATCATTCTTAAGATTAAACATACCATTGTACTTAACTCCATCTACTAAAATAGCATTATGTAATGTAGAAACAATAGCTAACTATTTAATAGAAATATTCGCATTTTTTAAATTACTATTCTATAAATTTGCATATCTTAAATTAACATTCGATAAATCTGAATTCTAAAAGTCATAATTTTCAAGTGATGCCATTTCTCAATTAGCATATAATAAATTCTAATTCTCAAATATATTTAATGGTGCATTATACTCTTTTAAATTCTATAAAGCTAATAATGCTATTGTATTATTTTTATTTATTGCATTTATTTTATTAATTTCTATCTATCTCTAATTATGAATTTTATCTTTAATCTTATTAAAAATAAAATATATTAAGATAAATCCTAATATATCTAAAATTAATCTTTTTATTAATATATTCCATTCTAATTTAAATATTGGTACTAAAAATATTCCAAATATTATTGAATAAATAAAAAATTCTATATCCATTGGTATTTTCTTATAATTATTTATCATTTTATTGATTTTGTTATTATTTTTAATTTTCATATTTATTTTAATATAATTTAATGTTTAGTTTTTTCATTTTTACATAAAGAAGAAATAATAAAAAAGAAATAAAATGATATCAGAAATAACATCTATAAGAAATGATTAGAATATACAAACAGATTATAGAAGATTATTAAATAGAAATATTATTAATGGCGCTTTAAATACAATGACTGAAAAAAATAAAATATCTAAAATATTATTATCATTCATATTTTTTATTAAATTAATTCCAATCTCCCTATGTCTTTATTCAATAACAAAATATCATTATCATTATCAATTTTTAGATAACGGTGAAGTTATTTGTTTAATTTATTTTATATATGTATTTTTACATATGATAAAACTTATTTTATTATTCATTAAATCAAATAAATATCTTTCTATGTTATTTTTATTATCTATAACAAATTTAATATTATTTTTTTTAAATATTTTATATATCATAGAAACTCATAACTGATTATTATCAGATATATTTTTATATTTAACATTTTTATTAATACAAATAAATCAAACAATATCTATTATAATAATATTTTGTTCATATTTTGTTTTTGTATTCTAGTTCTTCACAACATATACAAAAAAACAAAGAATTAATAATGCATTAAAAAGATTTAAGACAATAAATAAAAATGATTTTAATTGTATAATATGTTATGATGAAAATAATAAATTAAAAATTAAAAAATTATGATGCGGTCATGAATTACATGAAAAATGTATATTAAAATGATTATTAAAAAAGAATTCATGTCCTTTATGTAGAAATACTATATATGAACCTTCACCGCCTAAAACATATTTTGAAACTTTAATATTGCAAATTTTTTTATAAATATTAATTTTATAATTAATTTTTATTTTACATAAAAATTTAATATTACTAGCAATCACATAAAATTAAAATATTTACAAATATGTAGTATAAAAGAGAAAAAATATATTATGAAGGAATTTCTGGATCAAAAATCTATACAGTTAGGTTAGTTCCAAATACTAATTATAATATATGTGTTGTATTTTTTCATGGATATAATAGTAAAACATACGAATATTTAGAAACAAATGTTCATTTATATTTTCTTAATCAAAACATATCAATAATATTTATGGATAATGAAGGTTTTGGTAAAAGTGGTGGTAACCCATATTTAATAAATAATTATAAATAGCCCGCGGTAGATTATATGAATTTTTTATATACTATTGAAGATGAAAATTATAAAAAAAGTAAAAAATATATTATTGGATTTTCATTAGGTTGTTCTATTTCATATCAAGCATTTTTAATTAATAATTCATATTTTTCTGGTATTATATATCTATGTCCATTTTTAAGTTTAAATAATAAAATAGTTGTAGAAAAATGAAAAGAAATATTAATATTTTTCATGCATTTATTTAGATTAAGATTTGTTATATCAAGAGAAATAATAAAAGATGCAGACTGATCTTGTGATAAATTGATAAATGAAAAATTAAAAGATATAAATTTAGGAAAAAAATTATTTTCTTTTAGATCTATAACAATTATGAATATAAAAAAATTAATAAAATAGTTAATAAATTTAAATAAATTAAAAATACCAATTTTAATAATACAAACTTTACATGATCCTGTATGTAATATAAATACCACAATGAATTGATATAATAAATTAAATGCTCCAAATAAAACATGTAATTTTATAAAATGTTCATGTCATAATATTTTATTCTGTTCTAAAAGAGAATATGTATTTAAAAAAATATTTGATTGATTAAATAATGTCTAATTTTTTTATAAAATAAAATACACAAAAATGCAAATAAAAAATATATTAACTAAAGTATCTAAATATAATAAAATGACAATATTAAATTATTTAGAAAAAATATATAATATAAAATATAATTATATTAATAAATATTTAATAATGCCAACTACATTAAAAAAATTACATATAAAAAAAATTAAAGAAAATTATTCATTTTGTAGTAAAATAGATGGAATAAGATATATGTTAATTTGTTTTTGTAATGATATATATTTATTAGGTAGAGATAATATATATAAACTTAATGAAAAAATAAATTTTAAAAATAATACCATATTAGATGGTGAAATAATTTTTATTGAAAATAAATATTATTATTTTATATTTGATATAATAAATTATGAAGAATATATTTTTATTAATAAACCTTTATTTAATAGATTAGAAATCTGAAATATTATAAAATCTGAATTATAGAATAATGAAAATATTTCATTTATACTTATGAATTATTATTCTACTATAGAATTTGAAAAAATAATAAATCAAAAATTAATTAAAAATAATAAAAATAATTATATTTGAAAAGAAAATAATATATCTTATCTTATAGATGGATTTATATTTTTAAATAATAAAATAGATTTTAATGAAAAAATAAAACAAATTTTTTAAAATGAAAATTTATTCATACTATAGATTTAAAATTGTGAATTTCAGATATTGAAAATTTTAATAATGAATTTTATTTATATAGTATATACAATAATATAGATATTGAAATATTTCAATATAATTTTAATAAAAATGATAAAAAAATAATAAAAAATATATCAGAATCATATGTCATATTAGAATTAATTTATATTAAATCTAAATGACAGATATTAAAAATAAGAAAAGATAAAAAACACCCTAATTCTATTAAAACAGTATTTAATATTTTAAATTCAATTTTAGAAAATTTAAATTTTAGAAAATTATTAAAATTATTAAATAAATAAATTTTATTATTTTAAATAAAAATATAATTTAATTAATCGAATAAATCCATTCCAAATTCTTCATCTTCAGATTCTTCTTTCTTCTCTTCTTTTTTTTCTTCTACTACATCTTTTTTTTCACTTGTCTACTACTATACCTATGTTGATGTTATATTAGATGTTAATAATGAATTGATATCAACTTTTTTAACTGTCTAACAAAATAATTTGATTAAATATGGCTACATATTATAATTAATTGATTTTAATATTTTCTATATTAATATTTCTGTTATCTCTAATTTACTATCATGTAAAATTAATGCTGTCTAAACTAATATTTTTTTATCTTGAGTTAACATTTTCTTATATTTGATATTTTTAAATTTATTATTTTATATTTGTGTTATAAAAATAAAAAAATGTTTAATGAATGAAATGAATATATTTTAATAATTGATAATATAAATAATATTATTAATGAAATAAAAAATGATATAAATACAGAAAATAGTTTAAAAAATACAAATTCATTATTAAATAAAATAAAAAATAATAAATTAGATTATAATAATGAATCAGATATAAAAAATATATTAAAATTAAATTTAAACTATTATAAAGAAGAATTAATACATTTAATTGATATTAATGATAATTTAAATTCATTTCCAATTCTTTCATATATTATTACTAAAAAATTTGATGAAGAATTTATATTATAGTTTAAAAAAATTCTTACTAATCCTATTAAAACATTAGAAAATATTGATAAAATAAATAAAAATTATAAAATTATATCTATATTAATATTTTATAAATTATTAGATGATATTATAATAACAAATATATTACAATATATACAAAAACAATATAAAAAAATTAAAAAATTATTTATATATGATATTTTATTGAATTTTATTTAGTATAATTCACATTTTATATTTAATATACCTAATAATAATTCTAAATCAGAAAATTATATTAAAAATAAAGAAATTTTATATTATTTTATATCAAACTTATATAATTTAAAAGAAAAAATACATAAAAAAATTATTGAAAAAATAGATAAAAATGAAAGCGATACTAATAAAGAAATATCTTATCAAAATAAAATATTAATATATTGAACTAAAATAAAATAGAAAATAGATATATCAGAATTTAATATAGAAAAAATATAGAAAGAAAAAAATATAAATTATACTAATTATAAAAATATTATATTAAAAAATTTAAATATTGGAAATAAAAACTTAATAGATATAGAAATATTAATAAATAAAATATTATATATAGAAAATATTGAAAAATTAGATAATGAATTTATTCCATATTTATTCATATATAATATAGATGTAATATATCAATTTATAGATAAAATATTAAATATAAAATATATAAAAACTTTAAATATTGAATTTGTAATAAGAATAATAAAAACTTTAGAATTATTGATAAATTCTCAAGATTTTACATATAAATATAAAGATATATATATGCAAAAATTTATTAAACAAAATTCAAATAAATCTAATATATAGATAAGAATATTTACATTGGATATATTATATTACTTATTTATTTATAATTTAAATGTAAATTAGAAAGATATATATAATATATTAAATATTTTATTAAAAGAACCCATGAGTAATAATTTAGAATTATTATATAAATTTTTAATAAAATGTAATAAAGATTTAAAAAATATTGATAAAGAATATTATTTAAATTTTTTAAATTTTATTAATAAAACAATAAAACATGATTATACAATAGATATTCATTATAAAAATATTTTAATAACATTTTTTCATTATGAATTTATTGAATTAAAAGAATATGAAAATTATATTTATGAAAAAGATGAAAATTTAAATAAATTTTGATTTTCATTAAGTAAGAAAAGTTTAAATAGTTATTTAAAAAAAATATTATAGAAAGATAATAATTTAGAAAAATCTGTAGATATTCTTACTAATTGCTATAAAGATATAAATTATTTATCTACTATACATATAGCTAATACTTTATATTTATTAAAATTAAATAATAATGTTATTATTACAAAAAATGTAAATTTAATAGTTAATAATATTATAAATACTATATTAAATCATGAAAATATAAATTCACAATAGAAAATTACATTATCAAAATATTTTTCACATTTTCTTTAGTTTAAATTAATTGATATAAATTAGTTTATTGTTGTTATTAAAAATTTTTTAAATATTAATAATTTGAAAAATTATAATGATATTTTATTAAATATAAAATGTATTTTAGTCATATTTACTTCACAAAATAAATAGTTAGAATTAAATAATAATAAAAATATTTTTGATATACTATTAGATATATAGAATATATGTATTAAATTTAATATATATGAAAAAGATATAGAAATGAAAACATTATATAATTCTATTATTTATAAAATATATCATAAAAAGAAAATAAAAGACGTATTTTTCTTTAATAAAAATATAGATAATAAATTTAAAGATTTAAAAATAAATAATAACGATAAAGAAAAAAAGAAAAAAAATAATTCAGAATTTGAAAAACAATTTAAAGAATTATTAAATGAATATGATAATGTTAAACTATATAATAACATAAAAACAAAACCATATAATAATGAACAAATAACTCTAAATAATGGAATGAATTTATTAATAAATAAAAAATAATTAATTAAGAATATTTTAAAAATTTAAATAATTAAATTTTAAACAAAAAAATCTGATGATACGGACAGGATTCGCACCTGCGCGGATTTCTCCAATAGCTTTCTAAACTATCGCCTTAACTACTCAGCCACCGTACCATATAAAAACATATTAAAAAAATATTTCTAAATTATATTTTTATCATGAATTAGACTACAAATCAATTTATAATATCTAATGATACTACTGAACAAAATGATTCTGAACAAAATATTATACTACAATTTAAAGAATTTATTAAAACATATCAAATCAATACAATATTTTTATATAAAAATCAATTATTAATAAATTATCAATAGAATGAACATAAACTTAAAATAAGTTATAATCATTTATTAAATTATTCGGAATATTTAGCTTCACTTATTAAATCAGATCCAAATAAATATATTCCATTATTAGAAATCTCTTCTATTCAAATATTAAATTCAATACATCCTATACCAGATAATCATTCAATACATATATAGATAATAGATTATTCTACTATTTTATCTATTAGAAATTTAAATTCTCAAAATATAAATCAATTAATATCTGTTACAGGTATAATAACTGGATCTTCTAAAATATTAAGTAAAAGTATTTTAACAACATTCATATGTAATAATTGTAAAAATAAATTAATATTAAATACAAGTGATAAAACAAATATACCAAGAACTTGTCCATATTATAATTCAGAAACAATGGATAAAAAATGTCCATTAGATCCATTTATTATTATACCAGATGAATGTACATACTTAGATGTACAATATCTTAAATTACAAGAATTACCAGAATCAACACCTTCAGGAGAAATACCAAGAAATATATCTATACAAATAGATAAAACATTTATTAATAAATTTAAAGCAGGAACTAGAGTTAATATTATTGGTATTTATAATATATCACATCAAGATTTAAAAGAATCATATAAAATTCCTTATATAAAAACATTAGGTATAGATAAATATGTAGATATTCCCAATCTTAATAATTCTATATATACAATAGATAATTTTAAAGAATTAAGTAATAATAAAAATATTTATGAATTAATATACAAAAGTATTGCTCCTTCTATATATGGTCATGAAGATATTAAAAAATCATTAGCTTGTATGCTATTTGGTGGTACTGTAAGAATATTACCTGATAATATAAGATTAAGAGGAGATATAAATATATTACTATTAGGAGATCCTTCTGTTGCTAAATCATAGTTTTTAAAATTTATTGAAAAAATTTCTCCTATTTGTATATATACTTCAGGTAAAGGATCAAGTGCTGCTGGTTTAACAGCTTCTGTTATACGTGATAGAAATAGTGGAGACTATTATTTAGAAGGTGGTGCTATGGTATTAGCAGATAAAGGTATAGTATGTATTGATGAATTTGATAAAATGAGAGATCAAGATAGAGTTGCTATACATGAAGCAATGGAACAACAAACTATTTCAATAGCTAAAGCTGGTATTACTACTGTATTAAATAGTAGAACTAGTGTATTAGCAGCTGCTAATCCCGTATTTGGTAGATTTGATAATACTAAAAATGCTGATGAAAATATAGAATTTCAAAGTACTATATTAAGTAGATTTGATCTAATATTTATAATAATAGATAAATATAATCAAAAAAAAGATCAAAAATTAGCAAAACATATTGTAGATATACATACAGCACATAATAAATCTAATTAGAAAAATGAATTTATTAGTACAGAATTATTGAGTAAATATATAGAATTTTGTAAAAATACATGTTTTCCTACATTAAGTAAAGAATCTGCTGAATACATACAAAATGAATATATTCAATTAAGAGAAAAAACAAATAAAAATAAAAGTACTATTATACCTATTACAATAAGACAATTATAGGCTATGATAAGATTAAGTGAAGCATTAGCTAAAATGGAATTACAAGAAATTGTTAATATAAAACATGCTAGAGAAGCTGTTAGATTATTTAAAAGAGCTACTATAAAAGCTACATAGTTTAATAATAGTGAAATTGTAGTAAAAGATAAAAAATTAATAAGAGAAATAGAAGAAAAAATAAAAAATAGATTAACTATAAATAAAAATATATTAACTAATAAATTATTATAGGAATTAATTGAAGAAGGAAATGATCAAGAATTAATAAAATTGACTTTAAATATAATGGAACAAAGAGAAGAAATAGAATATAAATTAAATAAAAGAGTAATATATAGAATAAAATAATTAATTATTAAAAATTTAATTTAAATTTAATAACACAAAATATGCAAAATTTTTTAACAAAAATTACAAATATAATAAAAGGAGATAATATTTTAAATAATTATAATTATGAAGAAGAAGGTAAAATAGATTACATATTTAATAATTTTACTATATATAATGGTTATGATAAAAATATATATAAAAATGTTTCTATTTTATATATTAATGATAAAATAAATATAAATGATATGCTTTTATTAATTGAAAATGATATTAATATTATATAGAAAATAATTCATCCAAATATTTTATAGATAATTAATACTTTGAATAAAAATATATTAGGAAAATATTTATATATTACAGAAGAATTTAGATGTAGTTTATCAAAATTTATATAGAATAATGATATAACTTTAAATTTTTTAATATTCGGAATATATTAGATTATTAATACAATAATATTTTTACATAATTAGCTTAATATATGTCATAATTTAATAATACCTAATAGTATTTTAATAGGATATGATTATAATTGAAAATTATCTGGTTTTATATGTAGTAGTAAAAAGAATGAATCTGTAAAAAATTTAAATATTATTAATAAAAATAAAGAATTTTTATTAGGTGATTTACATATTCCTATATTTAATAGTTCAGAATTTAAAAATGATTTTATTTAGTTAGGATATACAATTAAATGATTATCTCATATGAAAAAAATGAATAATAAAAATCTTAATAATTTAATAGAAAAATTATGTAAAGGAAAAATAAAAAATATTTTAAATAATGAAATATTTAATACTGAATAGATACAATATTATATAAAATTATATGAATTTGATGGATATAGTTTATCAGAAAAAAATAAATTTTTAAATCATGTATATAAAGATTTTGATAATATTTCTAAAGAAGATATATTATATAGAATAATACCTAAAATTTATATTTATTATAATATAAAAGATTTATATGTATCAATTTTATATTTATCTTTAAAATCTATTTCAGAATATATAGATAAAAAAGAATTATTTAATAGTATTTTTAAAGAAGAAATATTTTTATTAATATTAAAAGAAGTTTATATACATGATAATATTAATATATTTATATTAAATAATATTATAAAATTATTAGATCTTAAATTAGATCTAATTGATTTTTTATTACAATTTTTATATAATGATTCTAATAATGTTATTGATAAAGTGTTAGAAGTAATAATTATTTGTTTAAAAGATAAAAAAATTATTTTTAATGATTTAATCAATAAATATTTAAAAAGAATATTATTTTTATTAAGAAGATATGAAAATAAAACTAAAATATTAATTATTAAAATATTTAATATTGGTATAAAATATCATGAATATACTGAATATAATGTATAGATTTTATTAAGAAATATAAATTTATCTACATTAGAAGAAGATCCTAATTTAATAATGAATTATCTTAAATTATATAAAAATATTTCTATTAAATATTTAAAAAATTCAGAAATTAGTACTTTAACAGTTTCATTAATATTATATTTATCTTATTAGACTAGATTAGATATAAATAATAAAAAAATAATATTCCAAAGTTTAATTAGTATTATAAATAATTTTATAAAAAAATTAGATAATAATAAGAAAAATGATAATGAAAAGAAAAATGAAAATGAAAAAAAAAAAAATTAGGAATATTAAAAATATTAATTTAGATGATTTTTTTAAATAAATATAATACAATAAAACACTAAACAAAATAAATAATGTTTTTAAAATTAATTAGAGTTATTGTTCTAATAGTAAATGCTGCTGTAATATTAAATGAAAAATATTTACTATCTTTTATTTTTACTAGTAATGATTAGGATAGTAAGTTAAATAAGATAAAAAATATAATATTGAAATTGAAATAGTACCAAAATTTAATGATAGTAGTTAATATTATTATTATTTTATTGACATTGTGTTTTTCATAATTTTTAATTTTTTTTAAATATTTTAATTATAATTATTATTATTTTTTAAAAAATTATCCAATAAAAAATGAGAATATTTTATATCTTGTAAATCAATAGAATCTTTATTTTTATTTGAAGATATTTCTACAGATGTTTTGATTATACGAGTAGTATAATCTTTTATAATATCATTAATTATATTATAAACATCTTCATCTATTTCTATATCATTTTTAATTATAGAAGATAAAAATTCTTTAAATTTTTCATTATTCAACATATATTTATTTTTATCATATATGGATCATTATAAAAAATTATTATCTTATATAGAGAATAAATAGATATTATTATATGATAAAGATTGTATATTAAATATAATAAATACAATAAATAATTTATTATCTGAGTCATATGATAATCCTATAAAAAACTATATAATTATATAGTATATTTATTTTAATAAAAAATGTTTAGTTAATTATTTAATTTATAGAATAAAAAATATTTAGAATATAAGTATAGATAATATGTGTATATAGGAAAGAGAATTTATGAGAGAATATAAAACTATATAGAAAAATTATTAGATTAATATAAAAATTAATATTAATGAATTATAGTATCCTTTTAAATATTTATATAGAGAAGTAAAAATTATCAAAAATTGTGGTAATATAAATTTAAAAAATAAAAAAATAAATTTGAAATAGAATATGATAATTTACTTAAATATTAAAGATTGCGAATTTTTAATTAATAAAAACATAGCTGAATATATATAACACAAATGAATAATATTAAAGTTTTAATAAGAGTTAAACCAGAAGAAGTAGAAAATAAAAATTTTTATATTAATTAGAAAAATAAATCAGTAATAATAAATGAAATAGAATATTTTTATGATGAAGTATCTGATATAGAATCTACATAGAAAGAAATATTTGATAAAATTGGAAAATCAATGGCAGATTCTTATTTAAAAGGATATAATGCAACAATATTTGCATATGGTCAAACAGGTTCAGGGAAAACATATACTATGTTAGGTAAAAATAATAACGGAATAATTTAGAATATATTAAATTATATTTTTTTATCTGATATTAAAAAAATAAATATTAAATGTTCATATTATGAAATTTATAATGAAAAATTTTTTGATTTACTTAATCCTAAAACAACTAATTTACAAGTAAGAGAAGATGAAAATGATGGTATTTATATATCAAATATAAAATGAGTAAATGTATAGTCTTTATAGTAGATTATGGATGTATTAGAATTAGGAAATAAATATAAACATATGTCATAGACTTAGATGAATATTGAATCAAGTAGATCACATACTATATTTACATTAGAAATATCAACAAAAAAATATAAAAGTAAATTAAATTTAGTAGATTTAGCAGGTTCAGAAAGATAGAATAAAACATAGAGTACTGATACAACATTGAAAGAAGCTGGTAATATTAATTATTCATTATTTTCATTAGGAAAAGTTATAAATTCATTAGCAAAAAAGAAATAGTTTATACATTATAGAGATTCAAAATTAACATATATATTACGTGATTCATTAGGAGGTAATTCTGTTACTTCTATAATAGCTACTATAAGTTCAAATCCTATTCATTTACAAGAAACAATTTCTACATTAAGATTTGCTAAAAGAGCTAAGAATATTAAAAATAAAATAAGAAAAAATGAAATAATAAGTCAAATAAATACATTACAAATAAAAGAATTAAAAGAAAAAAATGAATTATTAAAAGAAGAAATATCAATACTTAAGAATATAATAAAAAAAGATAATAATAAAAATATTATTGATGTATTAATATATACTATTAAAGAAAATATTTTTTATAAAGAAGAAATAGAAAAAATTAAAAAATTATATTTAGATAAATAGAAATAGACAATGATATTAAATATGAAATCTAAAATAAAAAATGATAATAATAAAAAAATAATGTTATTAGAACAAGCTATAAGATATAATTCAATGGATGCTATAATTTTAGATGAATTAGAAACATTAAAATATAATGAAAAATTACTTAATAATAAAAAAATATTTGAAAAATATAAAAATGTATTATATAATAATATAATATAGTATGAAGTTATAGAAAATAAAATATTAGAATTAGAAAATAAATTAATAAATATAGATAAAAATATGATAGAATTAAAAATAAAAATATATTATTATATAGAAATAATATAAAATTAAATAATATAAAAAATAATAGTATTAAAATAATAAATGAACTTATAATTTATATTAAAAATATATTAAAAAAGGAACAAAATATTTTATTTAATATTAATGACAGTATAAATATAGATAATATTAAAAATGTATATATAAAAGAAATAAGCAAAATAAGATAGAGAGAAGAGATTCTAACAAGAGAATTATTATATTTAAAAATAACTGAAAAAAAATTAATAGAAGAAAATAATAAATTAAATAATGATATTGGTCACAAAAATATAAAATAGAAAATATAGTTACATATATAGATTAAAGAAGAAAATACAAGATTAAGATAGGAAAATCAAATATTAACACAAAAAGTTAAAAAAAATATACAAATATTTAAAATTATTATGTTTTTTATTTATAAATTAGAAATTAAAAAAATAGAAAATAATTATCTTTATTGTATAGAAAAATAGAATAACAAAAATATTTTAATTATTTTAGGAGGAATATGATTAAATGAAGAATATGGACAATATTGATTAATTAATATAATATCAAGAAAAGAAATTTTATTTCCATTATTATTATCATGAGAAAATTATCAAAATTATTATATAATAATTGAACCTGATATATTAATAAATACAACTACTATTACATCAAGTTATTTTTGTATAAGAAGAACTATATTAAATATGAAATTTTAGAAAAAATATATTAATAAAGAAATTTTATATGGTATTATTATACATAAACTATTTCAAAAATTTATATTTGAAAATATAACAGAGGATTATATTTAGAAAATTATATGAGAACATATTGAAGATATTCAATCATTAGATAATGAACCATTATTAATAGATGAAATGTTATTAATTTTAGATGATATTTTTCCATATTTTAATAAATATAAAGATATATTAAATTAGTATGTAAAAAATAAATATATACAAGATGAAGAATATTATAAGAGTAATATATTTGGAATAGCATGTAGTATAGATATTACAACAGATAATTTACCTATAGAATTAAAAATAACAAATTCAAAAATTAAAAATATAAATAAATAGCATAGAGCATAGATTTTATTATATTTATTAGCATTAGAAGATAAATATAATATTTATAAAGAAGAAGGAATATTATTTTATATTATATTAAGTGATAAAGAGAATCCAGTAATAGAAAAAATAAAAAGAGATGAAAGAGAAATTATATCTCTTATAATAAGAAGAAATGAAATTGTTAAATATTTAATAACATTTACATTACCTAAACAAATAAATTCTTTTAATAATATAGAAGAAATAGGAAGTATTTGTAATAAATGTATATATAAAAATGAATGTATTAATTATGAAAATATAAAAGTATATAAAGAATTTGATATAAAAGAATTAAAATTATTAAAATATTTAGGATAGTATATTTTAATAAAATTTGAAAAATTAAATGAAAATAAATATTATTTTTCTGGAAATATTTAGATTAATAAATTATATAATTTATATAAGATAATGGATGATTAGTTTTGAATATTAATTTATAAAAATATTTATTTTACAATAGATAATAAATATTTTACATTTAATAGTAATGAAAAATCATTTAATAATTATTTTAATGATAAAATGAAGTTAATAATAGTTGAAAATAAAAATATTGATTTTAAAAAAATTTATATATCTAGAAATAGTATTATGAATTATATAATAAATAAAAAAATAAATTGAAATAAAATTTATATAAAATCAATAAAAACATATGAAAGAAATAATTTAACAAAAATATAGATTAATGATATAAATTGCATTTTATATATGAACAAAATATTAATATTTAATAATAAAAAAATAATTCCTAAATTATTAGAAATATTAATATTTAATAATAAAAAAATTATTTATTTTACTATTAGTAATAATAGAATTAATGAAATAATTAATTCTATTAAAGTAAAATATTTTAAAATTAATAGTAATAAGGAGTTAAATGATAATAATTTAATATTCAGTACTATATGAAATATTGATAGAATAAAAATATTTAATAATTTTGATTATTGTTTCATAGAAGATACTGAAAAATATGATTATTATATGTTTTTATCATGTATTTATTTAGGAGAAAAACTAATATTAGTAAGTGAGACAAATAAAAATATATTATTATATGAAAAAATTAAAAATTAGGAAATAAATTTTTTTAATTAATTAATTAAATAAATAAATAATTTAAGTTTAGTGTTATAAATGTTATATTGATTATTAAAATATTATACAGAAGAAAAATGTAGTTCAATAAGAAATAGGATAGAATTAGAATTTATAGAAATGTTAAGTAATCCATTATATTTACATTATTTGGCAAATAAAAATATATTATATAAGGAAAATTTTAAGAATTATATTGAATATTTAATAAAAAATTATATAGAAAATAAAACTTATAATTCAAATTATTATTCTATTTATTTTTTATATAAAATAAAAGAAGATCCAATATTTTTAGATAATTTAAAAAATAAAAAATTTATAGATGAAATTGTATTATAGTAGTATTATCATTGATTATATAATAAAAGTTGTTAATTAATTTTTATATTAAGAATATTTTTCAATTTTATGAAAATGAAAAATTGAATAGAAATAGAAAATAAAATAAATATAGTATATAAAAGTATTTTATTAATATTTTTTATATTTATTATTGTATGTGTTTTTTTAATTTCTATATTGGAAATTATTGCATTTAATTATTAATTTTAATAATTAATTTATATTTATTATTTTTAAATTTAAGAAAATATGAGAGGACGAAGACGTACTGATGAAGTTGAAAGAATATTAAATTTTTTATATTATTTATTTATTTCTTCGATAATCATTTGTTTGATATTAATTATTATAATATTGTTTTTATTTTATTATGAAATAAAAAAAAATAAAATAATTTATTTTTTAAATGAATTTATATAATTATTTAAGATAGATTCTCTTTTATTAAATCTTTTTCTTTTTTTTTTCTATAATTTTTCTGATAATAACAACAATTCATTCTATCATATATCTATATCTTTATAGTTATCTTTTTTTCAATTTTTTAATTTCATTTTCTTGTTTTTTAACAATTTCTTCATATTTTTTAACTTTTAATAATAATTCATTTAATAATTTTTTATATTTTTCTTTTTTCTATATTTCTATTTTTAATTTATTTAACTTCTTATTGATATCATCTAACATTAATGTTTATATATAATATTAAATTTATTTTATAAAAAAATTTTTTATTGAAAATAAAAATTATTTACAGAAATAATTGTCTACCATAACATTATATAAGTCTATTGTATTATTGTCTTTTTTTAAATTTAATTTTTCATTATGGTTTATTATTATTTTCATAACATCATCTTCCATTCTAATAGTAGGATTAATAACAAAATATGAAAAATCAGGATTAATTTGTTTTTTAGTATAAAACAAATGAATATATCCACTAACTGTTAAAGTATAATAATATTTAATTCATTTTCTACTTAGAAAACTTCTTATTTTTATTTTTCCTTTATGTAACTATCATTCATTATATATTTTTTTACAAATACTATTAAATAAATTTTCATCTTTCAAATCAATATATTGGCCATTATCATCTATATTTATATCGAATTCTAACATTTTTGTAATTTTTTTATTTAATTCTCCAATATCTTCATCATATTCTTTAAGAGATTTTTTATATCTTAAATTACATTCTGATAATTCATCATTAATAGTTTCAAGATTTTCACAAGTATTTGATGACGATATTAAACTATTAAAATTTTTTATACATTTTTCTAATATTTTATAGCAAGTTTTTTTATTTGGCAAATCTTTTTTATTTTTTCATTTATTATATTCGGTTAAAGTATTTTTATATTCCATTATTTTATTAACATATTCACTATTTTCATTAATTAATTTCTATTTTAATTCTAGTATTTGATTATTAATTTTTTCTAATTTTAATGTCAAATTATTATTAATAGAGTTAAGATCTTTATATATTTCACTGTTATGAGTAAATAATAACTAATTTAACGCATTACTAATTATTTTAAAATCGTCATTTTCATGTTTAATATATGACAAAATAATGTCTTGTTTTTTATTAAGATTCTTTTGATCTAAATCAAAATTATTATAATTATTTTTTAGTTTATTGATTTTATTTATTAAAAATTCATTTATTATATTTAATTGTGTATTATATTCTATAAATTGATTATTCATAATAAACACTAATAAAATTTTATATACAATTGAAAATATATAAAAATGGAATGTAATTTTTAATACATAAATATGATTTTATATACAATTGAAAATATATAAAAATATATTTGATAAAAAAGCTGCAAATAAATCTCCGCCTCTATTATATGAACTTAATAATTTATTTATTTTTATAATTTTTTTAAAAGAATTTTGACTAACACCTATTATTGCACCATATAAAAAAGACATAAAATATAAAATATTATAAAATTTGAATCAGATCATGTATACATATAATAATGTAAAGAAAAATGTATAATAAACGCAATAATTTATTTTAAAATATATATCGTAATAAACAGAAATATAATAAACTATAATTTCTGTAATTTTTAATATATTTGTATTTACCACTCTAAATAATAAATAATTTTCATATACTTGTTTTTTTATCATTGCATATGGTATAAGACCTGTTATTAATAAACTTCTCATAAAATGTAATGAAAAACTAAGTCATAAATTAAAAACTTTATATGAATGTATAATTTCATCACATTCTACTTGAGTATCAATACATTTAAAAAATATATTATCTAAAAGATTTTCAATATTAGTAATACCTAATATTAGACATAAAAGACAGTTTAAATTTAAATTTATTACTAAATAAATCATGAGATATTTTTTATTTATTTTTATATTATTTAAATATTTAAATACAATAAAAACTATTATAATAGAAATTACTTTTGAAACATCTTGAATAATTGAAAATATATGTTTAATATCATTTTGATTATTATTTATATCTATTTTTAATAAATTAGATATAAATATTTCTATTGTTAAAATTCATATAAAAAATATAATAATATAAAAAGTTTCATCTTTATTATATAGAAAAAATACATAAAATAATAAAATTATCGATATTATAAAAATAAAAGATTTTCTTATAATATATGGAACATAGATTTTTGTTATATAAAAACTTAATATTTCTATTATGAATTCTATCATAAAATATATAAAAAACAAAAATGATGCTATAAGATTATTATAAAGAATTAACCCACATGTAGCAAAAATAAATATATTTAGCATTTTTGTTAAATATGATAAAATTATATAAATATAAATTTTTCTTATTTTTATAATATATAAATTTATTTTATCATCTTCAGTATTAAATGAATCAAACATAATAAACACAAATAATCACAAATGGAAAATTTATTAAATGATTTTTTTATAGAAAATAAAAAGTATACATTTGAAGAATTTTCAGATGATGATATTATTAGAGATATGAATGATAATGATGATATATGAATATGTAATCATTGTAATAATAGAAATAACATTGAATTAAATCTTTGTGAAATTTGTTATAATTTAAAATCTATATAGGAAACAATTTAGAAAATAAATAAAAATTCTTTTAAGATTAATACAAATATAAATGATGGATTATTAAATTATTATATTACAACATGAACATTTTATGTAAAATATAAAGATTATGATGTAAAGTGTGTATTTGAATTAGAAGATATAATATCAAAAAATATTAAAAAAATAACATTAAATAATAATACAATAAAATTAAAGAATTTAAGTAAGAATAAAAATGAATGAATTTTTGAAGTTGAGATATATGAGAAGAAAATATTATTAAAAATAATCAAATTAAAAGAAACAGAAAATAAAGAGAAAGAATTTAAAAATGTTAATTGATATAAATATATATTATTAATAGATAATATGAAATTTTCTGAATATATACAAAATTATTTTAAATAAATTATTATATCATCAAATTTTTTATTAATTTTATTGTAATAATTTATATATAATATAGATAAGAATAAGAATAACTAATATTATAACAATTATTCAACCAGTTCAAAATAATTTTTTCTTTTTTATATAAATTGTTATAATTTTAATAGAATCATTTTTATCCTATTGTATATTATTATTATTTATTATATTTTCTTCTTCTATTTTAGGTATTTCTTTATTATTTTTTATAGGTATTTCTTTAATAATATCTTCTTTATCATTTTTTTCTTTATTAATATTTTTTTCAATTTCACTTATATATAAATCTATATGAGTATTTTCTATATTATAATTTAAACTATTAAATATTTTATTTATATTAAATTGATCATTTGATATATAATATTTTTCTTCTATATCGGAAATATTTAAACTAAATAAAATATGAGATTCTGGAATTAATTCAATATATTCTATTTTTAATAATCCCTAAATATTATTTGAATATAGCATATTATGTATAATATTTATTTTATTTAAATAAATTTTTATATTTATTTCATTATATTTATAAATTAATTTAATAGAAAAATATTTATTATATAAATCATCATTAGAATCAATTATTAATCATAAAATTTGTTTTTGTAATGTATTATTAGGCCTTAATATAAAAATAATATAATTTTTATTATTATGATTTATACTAAATAAAAAAGAATTATCTATTAATTTACCTATTATATTTAAATATTTATTATTTTTATTTAATAAATATTTTCTAACTTCTAAAGTAGATATAAATGAAATGAATAAAAGAACATTTAAATTTAAGAATAAAAAAATTAATATTAATTATTTCTTTTTTTTTTTTTAATTGAAGTTTCTCTTTTAGTATCTAAAAATAATTCTGTTATCATTACATTAGAGGGATCAATGGATGGATTTGCTGATTCGCCATTAGCTCTTTTAATAGATACATTATCAATATATATTTTTTTATTAGATCTTTTGACTCTTATAACTTTACCTATTGTACCTTTATATTTACCTGATTTTACTTCTACTTTTATCTTCTTTATGTATAGGTAATGACTTTAACTTATATTCTTTTTCTTAAATCTGGAGATAACCTTGAAGACATTATTTTATATACTTTATGATTAGGAGCATTAAAAAAATCTTTTTTCTATTTTTTTTCTTCTTGAAGAAGACTATTTTGTATATTTAAAACAAAATTTCATTATAAATATATTTTATAAAAAAATGATAATAATATAAATAATAAACACAAAATAAATTAAAAATAAAAAAATATATTTTAAAAATTATTAATAAAATTATTAACTCTTGTTAGCTCAGTTCGTTTAGAGCAACAGGCTTTTTTAACCTGTGGGTCACGGGTTAGAATCCCGTACAAGAGGAAATTTTTATTTATTTAATTTATTACATTAGTTTTATTCATGTTTATTTCTTCAAAAGATATCTAATGATTTTATTGATTATTCTATGGATCATCTACTTGTTTATTTTAAGTAGGTATTACCTCTACAATCAAATGATTAAAGTTTTTTTATAACAGTATATATAGCTACATAAATAACATTAGTATTCACATCACTCAATGTAGATTCATCTCAGTTGTCAATGGAATATATCTCTTTTTTTAACATAAGTAGTTTATAGATATCTTAAATTAATATTCTTCCTAGTCTAAACATCTATCTTCTTAAGATCCGACTCATTCCAATTAACTATACCGAATGAATACTAGAAAAGGCTTCCAGCTAAGGTATTTATGGCTTTAACCATATTACTACCATTAAGTTTAGTTAATGTAAGCTTCCTCACTCTTTTAAAATATTCATCGGTTAGTTGAATTTTAATGGCCTTATCCTATATAGTAGGGCTTTCCCTACATGTCTAGATATTTATACTAGGAGGATATTGGTAGATCCTTTAGGGCCTACCACCGTGTATTTAAAATTAAAGATAATATTAATAAAGATTAAAAGCTTAAATACAATAAAAATATTAAAAGATTTTTAAAAAATAATATAATTTTATTATTATGATTTATACTAAATAAAAAAAAGAATTATCTATTAATTTACCTATTATATTTAAATATTTATTATTTTTATTTAATAAATATTTTCTAACTTCTAAAGTAGATATAAATGAAATGAATAAAAAGAACATTTAAATTTAAGAATAAAAAAATTAATATTAATTATTTCTTTTTATTTTTAATTGAAGTTTCTCTTTTAGTATCTAAAAATAATTCTGTTATCATTACATTAGAGGGATCAATGGATGGATTTGCTGATTCGCCATTAGCTCTTTTAATAGATACATTATCAATATATATTTTTTTATTAGATCTTTTGACTCTTATAACTTTACCTATTGTACCTTTATATTTACCTGATTTTACTTCTACTTTATCTTCTTTATGTATAGGTAATGACTTTAACTTATATTCTTTTCTTAAATCTGGAGATAACCTTGAAGACATTATTTTATATACTTTATGATTAGGAGCATTAAAAAATCTTTTTCTATTTTTTCTTCTTGAAGAAGACTATTTTGTATATTTAAAACAAAATTTCATTATAAATATATTTTATAAAAAAATGATAATAATATAAATAATAAACACAAAATAAATTAAAAATAAAAATATATTTTAAAAATTATTAATAAAATTATTAACTCTTGTTAGCTCAGTTCGTTTAGAGCAACAGGCTTTTAACCTGTGGGTCACGGGTTAGAATCCCGTACAAGAGGAAATTTTTATTTATTTAATTTATTACATTAGTTTTATTCATGTTTATTTCTTCAAAAAAGATATCTAATGATTTTATTGATTATTCTATGGATCATCTACTTGTTTATTTTAAGTAGGTATTACCTCTACAATCAAATGATTAAAGTTTTTTATAACAGTATATATAGCTACATAAATAACATTAGTATTCACGTCACTCAATGTAGATTCATCTCAGTTGTCAATGAAATATATCTCTTTTTTAACATAAGTAGTTTATAGATATCTTAAATTAATATTCTTCCTAGTCTAAACATCTATCTTCTTAAGATCCGACTCATTCCAATTAACTATACCGAATGAATACTAGAAAAGGCTTCCAGCTAAGGTATTTATGGCTTTAACCATATTACTACCATTAAGTTTAGTTAATGTAAGCTTCCTCACTCTTTTAAAATATTCATCGGTTAGTTGAATTTTAATGGCCTTATCCTATATAGTAGGGCTTTCCTACATGTCTAGATATTTATACTAGGAGGATATTGGTAGATCCTTTAGGGCCTACCACCGTGTATTTAAAATTAAAGATAATATTAATAAAGATTAAAAAGCTTAAATACAATAAAAATATTAAAAGATTTTTTAAAAATAATATAATAAAAAAATCAGGTTCAAAATTACACTATAGAAATTAAATTATAATAAATTATTTTAATTTTTGAATTATTATACTTAATTTATAAAAATATCAATTAATAACAAAAAATGAAATTGATAAAAATTGAATTTATTTTTCTTTTAATTATAAAAGTTACATTATAGGAAAAAGGAGATAAAGAAAAATTAGTATAGTATAAGAATAATATCAAAAATGATCTCTAGAATCTTGAAACTGAAATAAATGGATTAAAAGATAAAATTAATGAAGAAGATAAAGATATTGATAAATTATTAAATTATTTAAATTCAGATTCTGATAATATTATACTTAATATATTGAATAAAATTTTAGGTGATACTGAAAAAATATCCAATTTAAAAAAAATAAAAAATAATGATAAAACGGAATTAAATAGATTATTAGATGAAATAAATAAAAAAAAACAATTATTTGATTGTAAAAAAATAGGAAATAAAATGATAGATGAAATAATAAATTAGATAGAAGAAAAAATAAATTTATTGGTTTTAAATAAAGAGGATAGTATTATGCCATATTTAAATATTAATACAATAGACAATAAACCTATAAATGAACAAGATAATAATGAATATTATATAAAATATAATGATAATGAGTTATTATTGGATATATGTAAAATAATTAAAATTGATATTAATAATGGTATAAAAATTAATAATAAAATTGATAATACAAATAATTATTATTTTAATATAAAACGAGATGATGAAAACTATAATGAAATAGTATTTTTAAAAAAAGATATATTAAAAATTTATAAAAATTCAATAATACAAAAAAATGAAATTAAAAAAAATTTACATACATCAATAAGTAATAATATAGAGATATTTACACATATATGAAATAAAATTGATACTAATTTTAAAATAAAAAGATATAAAAATAACCCTAACAGTTAATAAACAAAAATCAGAATTAATAAAAATATATAGAACTCTTTTTGAAAAAAATAAGGATTTATTTATTAATGATCAATATTATACCACAAAATTGAATGAATAGGAGGAGCATGATAATAATTTATCAGATCTAAAAAAATTTATATTTGATGAAAATGAAATATCATGAAAGTATAACGGAATAAAAAATAAAAATATATATATTAATAATTTTTATGATAAATTAAAAATATATTATAAATTTTTAGAAAATATAATAAATAAGGAATATATTAATGAGTAGAATTATCAAAATTTAAAAAATAAAATATTAAATATAAAAAATATTATAAAAAATATTATAAATTCTAATAATAAATCTTATAAAATTATAACAACTACGACAAAGAAATTTTCAATAAATATAAAGATTAATGAAAATTTTACTTTATTTACTGATGATTGAAAAAATAATATAAAAAATAATATAAATATAACAATTATTGAAAACTATATTAAAGGTATAGAAGATGTAGAAAAAGAAATTGACAAAATATATAAAAAAATTTCAAATATATAGATAAAAGAATATGAGAATATACCCTTAATCAATATACAACCTCCCATGAATATTACTATTGAAAAACTTGAGAAATATGAGAAATATTGATTCTAATTATATGTCCTATAATCTCCATTACTCTTATTACTCTTATTATATGATGATGTCGTGTTTTAAAGATAATTAATTAAATTTAAAGTATTGGGTATTTTTTTATTAAATAATATTAAAAATTTATTAGATTAGAATTTATATTTTCTTATAGATAATTCAGATGATAATATAAATTTTTAGATTATTTAATTTCAATAATAAAAAATATAATGAAAATTTATTAACAGATATTAAAGATATATTAGAGAAATGTAAAAAAAATTGTAATAATAATAATAATCAAAATAATAATAAAATTTATATAGAGCTTAATGATCTTATATATTCTTATGATATTTTAATATATGAAGGATTTAATAAAGTTTTAAATATTTTATTTAAATAATTTAATGATAAAATAAATGAATATCAAAAATCTATAGTATTTTTATTTAGTAAGTTTATTAGAATTAATTAATATATTAAAAATATTTTTTTTTTCTTAAATTTAAATTTTTACTTTTCAACTATTTTTAGATTATATAGTATAATAGTATAAAATCTAATTTATAAAAAATTATAGATATGTATTAACAATAAATTTATATCTATATTTATTATTCTAATAATTAAAATAATATTTGTTATTTTCAATTATAAAGTTATATTTAAGATATATTAGTATTATAGAATATATCAATTAATATAGATAAGCATTGTTATATATATTTGATATCTTAACAATAAAAAATTTATTCAATAGTGTAAATATTTTAGAATAAATTAAAAAAAGATGAATAAAAAAAATGAAGATGAAATTTGTAGAAATTGATATAAATTTTGTTAGAATAATTTTTTTTTTTAAAATATTATATAAAATATTTTAAAATCTTAAAAATAATTAATTAAAAATCTATCTGTTAACTATGCTTTTTAAGTTGTTAGTTGTTTCTTTCTTAAGACTAAGATGATTTTTTTTCTTTTTTTTAAAAAATTTGGTTATTGGATTTACTTTAAATTTTCATATATTATTTGGTATTTTTAATAAATTCTTTTTTTTCTTTTTTTTATCTATACTTTCATAAATATTATCATAAATATTATCTGATTTTTTATTATTATTATTATCTTGTAGATAAATAGGATTTTTATATTCTAGTATCATTGGGGTTGTTTTTTTATTAGATTTATTTATTTCTTTATCTTTATCTATATTCTTATGATTAATTGATTCATCATTAAATATTTCATCATAATCTCTATTTTAATATCTTCTTCTAATTTTATTTCTAGAAGAATATCATTAATATATTCATAATCTTCTTCTTTAATAGTAGACTTATCTATATTTTCAATTCTATAAACAGATTCTTTTTTATTAGATTTGTTTATTTTTGCATAAATAGGTTCTTTTGTTTTTTTATTAGATTTATTTATTTCTTTATCTTTATCTATATTCTTATGATTAATTGATTCATCATTAAATATTTCATCATAATCTCTATTTTTAATATCTTCTTCTAATTTTATTTCTAGAAGAATATCATTAATATATTCATAATCTTCTTCTTTAATAGTAGACTTATCTATATTTTCAATTCTATAAACAGATTCTTTTTATTAGATTTGTTTATTTTTTAGCATAAATAGGTTCTTTTGTTTTTATTAGATTTATTTATTTTTGCATAAATTTCTTTTGTTTTTTATTAGATTTATTTATTTTTGCATTTTCTTTTGTTTTTTATTAGATTTATTTATTTTTGCATAAATAGGTTCTTTTGTTTTTTTATTAGATTCTTCTTGATTATCTATTGTTTCATATTCATCTATTTCACTATATAAATTATTTTCTTTATTATTACAATAAAACATATTAAAAATATTAAAAACTAATAGTAATTTAATAGTAATTTTATTCATTTTTATTTTAATAATTTTATATTTTTATATTTTTTATTATTATTTTATAGGCTATATTTAAAAATAATAATATTTTATTAAAAATACACAAAATATATATGTTTATAATAGATGTAAAAAATAAAACTTTATATGATCTAATTCTTGATCTATTAACTAAAAAAAGATCTGGACCAAGAGAAGAGAAAATATATGTATTCACAAATGCAATATATATATTTAAAATTCATGTAGAAAATAAAAATCAATTAGAAATAAAATTAAAATCAAATATTATACAAAAAATAAGTGAAAATATTATTCCATATTTATCAGAATTATTTAATGAAAATTATAAAAATATACAAGAAAATGAAATAAATTTTTTATTTAATCTTGATGATGAAAAAATAATAAAAAATGTAGTTGATATATCTTTAAAATTTTCAAATCTTTATATAAATTTAATTTCAAAATATATATTAGAAAATAAAAATAAAAATATTAATAAATTTCATATTGAATTATCAAATATATCAAATTTATATGTTCTAACAGAAGATAATGATATAAAAATCTATTTTAATATAGAATTATCTGATGATGTATCTAATATAATACTAAAAAATATTCTTCATAATGTTCAAGAACAAAGAGAAAAAATTAATGTATTACTAGCTCCATATTTTACATATTTTAAAAAATCTAATAATTTATTAGCTAAACAAATAAATGATGATAATTTTTTAAATCATAAAAATGGTGTATTGTTATGTGTATTATCTCCTAGACACTATCCAGATAAAATCCAATAGATATTAAATAATGTATTAATATTTCCAACATATATTAAATATAGAGTAGATGTAACAAAATCATATATACAACAAAAATTTAGACTTCAATATAAAGAAATTAAAAAAATAATGGATAGAGCCTTAATATTGAAAGAATTAAAAACTAAATAATTAATCAATTTATATAACTTTAAAAACTTATTATTTTATTATATTAGTCTCATATATTTATTATCTTCTTCTTTTCTATTTGATATTCTTTATATTCATTCTAATATTTTTCTTTAAATGAATCAGAATCATCTAAATATCTAAAACATATAATAAAGCATATAATCCTATAATAATATTATATATTATTCAAAAATTAATAAGAGATATATATCCCACATATATAAATACATATGTAAAATAAAAATATTTTCTTCTTCCTTTACCTACATTCTTAATAAATAAAAAACATAAATTTAATATTGTTGATATTATAATTTTATAAATAATAATCCTACTTTTATAGATAATCTATATATAGATATATAAATATATATTCTATTTTTTTTACTAAACTTTTCATATACTTATACGCTATAAAAAAATCATTATATTTATATGAATAAACATATACATAATTAATTACATCATAATAATAAAATTCTTTAAATCCATCTACATTCTTATCATTTGTACTTAACTATCCTAATTCAGATGTTAAAATATTAATATACATTTACATAACAACTAACATACTACATATTCCTATTCTATCAATTAATATATTAAAAATATTAGTAATGTTTTCTATAATAATATTCTTGTTAAAATTCTAAATAATATTTTATCTGAATTAAGTAATCTAAAATATTTACAATAAAATGGAATAAAAAATAATTTTTTAAATATAATATTTATTTATTTCATATCCTTATATAATTCTATAGAAATATTCTTTCAATAATTTTATTAATATTTAAAATAATTAATTAAATATTTAAAAATAAAAGACGATAAAATAATTGTAATTAAAATAAAACTTAATTTTTTTGATATTAATAATATTTTCTTTATTTTATCATTTATTGGGGGTTTTATTATTGATTTTTTATTTGATTCTTCATTATTTTTCTTTATATAATTTATTAAAAAATTTAACTAAAGAAAAACAATTTTTTGATTATTTTCTGTATTTTTTAAATATTTATTTTGATTATATTTTATAATTTCTTCACATATAATATACATATCATTTTGTATTTCATCTATAAAATGTATATTTAATTTTATTATATTTCTCACTGCATTATATATTAAAATAAAAATTTTATTTGCTTTTATTTTTATTATCTATATATTATTTTTAAAAATAATTGTCATAAATTCTATATTAAAATTTAAAATAATTTTTTCCATATCTAAAACTAATTGTATAAAATTCTAATCATTTTCTAATGTAAATATTTTTATTAAATTTTCTTTTTTCATATTTATTATTGGTACAATAATATTATTAAAATATACATTAAAATGATTTCAATAATAATTTATTTTTTCTTTATTTTGATAAAATCAATATTTATTATCTCCTTTCAATATACTTTTTATATTACTTATAAAAAATGTCAGATTATTCATTTTAAAAAAATCTATTATATTATTATTTTCTATATTTAATATATCAATTAAAATTTTATAATATTCTTTATCTAAAACTTGTAAAGTATTTAGAAAAAAATCATCTCCTTCTTCATTATAAAATATATTATTAAAATATATAATATTTTTATTATTTGTATATTTATTTAAATTTATTATTGTATTTTTCATATTTTTAATTAATTCTATTCAATCTTCTATTCCTTTTATTTCATTAATACTTAAACTATTTATTAAATTAATTATTAAAATTATTATCATTTAAATTTATGAAATATTATAAAATTATATTTATTTAATTTTAATAATTTTCTTATTATTTTCTATATATTAAAATAAAATAGACTATTATAAAAAATAATATTAATTAACTGTAAATATTATTCGTATATTATTTTATAAATCAGAACATATTTTTGTTTTTATTAATTTTTTATAATTATTTTATAAATATTAAATCAAAAATTTTATTAGAAAAAATGAAAATAATCCTATTGTTATCGTTTATAATTATGAAAATAAAAAATCATACAGATCAAATAATAAACATAGTATTATGAATTAATTTCATAAACTATACTATTAAATCAAATATAAAATTAGAATAGTTTAAAGATTATCCTAAATTTAATATTATAATATTTATTTTCAGATGAATATGATAAATTGTATTTTCTTACTTTAAAAAAAGAATTAATATATATAATAGTTAAATAGTGACTCATAGAAGAAATTAAAAAAAATCTTAGATAAAGAAATATATGAAAAATTATTAAATGAAAATGTTATTAAATAATGTAGAAAAGAAAAATATTAAATTAATATAAGAGTATAAAAACATATATTAATCAAGATAAATAGATACATAAAAATAATTAAAAAAAAGATTATAATATAAATATATTTTTTATTCATAAATCAAAATTATAATTAAAAATAAAATTTATTTTAATTAATCCGGTATTCTTCCATTATTATTACTATTTCCAATATTAAAACCAGTTCCCTTTCTATATATACATTTCATAACTATAATAAAAATAACCGCTACAAATAATAAAAATACTAATAATCAAATTAATTTATCCTTCATTAATTTTCTTACAATCTAATTCATAATAACTTTTGATCTTTTTAATTCATTGTCTATCTAATATACATCCTATTCCATTTCCTATAACTAATCTCTCTACTATAATAATTTATTTGATACATTCTATCCTGTTGTCTTAGTACCTGATACTATATCTAATGTTCTATCTAATACTTTATCACTCTCTTCCTATACCTATTTACCATATGTCATTAAATCTATATTATTTGATTTTAATATAGATTTATCTCGTTCTATCTATTCTTTCTAAGTAATAATACTATTAAAATAATTTTCTACACTTTTTAATTTATCCTATATCTTTTTTAAACTAGATCTCTATTCTAATCTTTCTTCTATATCTAA
The DNA here is from genome assembly GCF_017589495.1 of Alosa alosa. Classification (NCBI taxonomy): domain Eukaryota; kingdom Metazoa; phylum Chordata; class Actinopteri; order Clupeiformes; family Clupeidae; genus Alosa; species Alosa alosa. The sequence goes on from NW_025962321.1 coordinate 172,795, forward strand.
ATTTTTTCATATTGATTCTAATTTCTTTATTGTTTCATTAATATTGTATAAAAATTCTCTTATACTCTATTCCTTTTTAATAAATTCTTCTTTATCCTATATTAATAATTCTAACTAATTTATATCACTATCTAATACATCTATATCATTCGATATCTATTTATTTAATAAATTATAGTCAATCATATTTTGTGTTATATAAATACATATAAAATATAAATTAAAATAAAATTAAAAAATTAAATTTTCATAAATCCTGTTATAAATTTCTCTTTATTACGACTAATTGCATATGTAACATTTTTATCTTTTAATACACTATAAATATCTATCTCATTTATATTCTTTAATCCTGTATTCTTTCCTTCATATTTATCATTTAATATCTTAAATGCACTCTCTGTAAATATTATAAATCTTCCTAATATACCACCTGGACATAATTTTAATAAATTAACTGAATTAATATTCATTGAACTAATACCTGGTATATTTCTTATAGCTTTTTTAATACCTTCATCTTTATTATAAATAATTATAGGTCCTTTTCTCATTCTATATTTTCTATTTCTCATTCTACTCTTTCCACTTCTTAATTTTCTACTCTTTTTAACTCTATCTAATTCCTTCTTTAATCCTATATTATTTAATACTTCAATAATTTTTTAGTCTTAGATATTGTCTATACTTGATCTTCAATAATACATGGATACTATTTAATTCCTTTAATAATATGTCCTCTTGATTCTACTATATTAGAATTTAATGATGCTTTAAATGCTATTGCTTGTGCTAAATGTTTAATCTTTTTATTAACTCTTCTATGTATTCTAGTATATACTCTTGGATATCTAGCAGGTGTTCCTCCTACGCAGAAATTAGCTTGTGCTGCTTGTGAATGTCTTCCTGATCCTGATCCTCTTATTCTTGGTACTCTTGCTGCTGCACGTCCTGGTCCTCAAGATGCTGCACTACCTTGTAATCCAGCTCTTCTACCTCCTGGTATTCTATCATTTAATATACCATTTGGTTGTAATCTATTTCTACGTATCTAATTTTCTACAAATGATACAATATCTAATCTTAATGGTGTATCATTAACAAATTTAGGTATATTTAAATATTTATCTTTTTCAAATTCACCTAATGTATTCTATATTTTTAACTATACATCTTTCATTTACTAAAATTATATTTATATCAAATTATATTTATATCAAATTATAAAAATGAGAGAAAAGTGATTAAAAAAAAGAAGAAGAAGAATTAAAAGAAAAAGAAAATTATTAAAAGAAAAATTAAAATAAATATAGACTCATAGTATAATTAATTTATTTTATATTTCATTATATTTTTAACGTTTATTATTTTCATTGTAAATTCTAAACAATTGATTATATTCTTCTTTATCATAATATTCTTTCTTAATATGATGTTTATTTTCTAAATGTTCATCTATATTTTTTCTTATAATTTTTTCCTAACAATATGTACATATATAACTTATAGATTCACAATATTTCTCATGATCTTCTAGATTAAATTTTAATATTTCTAATGAACATCACTAGCAATTTGCTATCTAAACTGTAGAACAAAAATATTTTTTATGTGATAAATAATCAAAAAAACAATATTTTTTTGTACATTTACAAATTATTTCATAATGAAATAAATCAAAATGTCTTTCTTCAAAATTCTTTTCTATACATATATCACATATATCACATCATATATGATTCATTTGATTATCTTTAATTATCATATAATTACAATCACTACATTTCATTCATTTTCTTATACATTGTTTTTGATGTATAGAATAGTTATTCTTATTCTATATTATTAAATTACAATAATTACATATTAAAATTTTCTAAATATTTATTACATTCATTGTTATTTTAATATTATTTTTTTCATTATTATTTACTATAAACATACCTAAATAAACTTTTTCTCCATTTTTTATTATATAATTAAATGTATTGTGAAATTTATTACCTATATCTTCATTCCATTTAAATCTTAAATATTTTATATTATCATTATTTATAAAATATTTGAAATTATTATAAATAGTTGGTTTATCTTTATCATCTATAAATATGTCTATAATAGCATTTTCTACTTTAATTCTTAATTCCTATTCTTCATTTAAATATTTAAAATCTATATAAAAAAAATAATTTTTTCTATTTTCTATATTTATTATCTATTCTGTATTATTTATTTTATAATATATTAATTCTATAGATTCTATTTCATCATTAATTAAACTATATTGATTACATAATGAAACAATCTATAAAGATTTTTCATTTTTATTATTTTCATCCTATTCAAATTCTACTATAATATTTCTATTTAATATTAATCCTCCATCTACTTCTATATCTTCATCACTTATTAATGATACAACATTAGCTTTATATTCTATATTTAAAAATTTAAAATAAAAAATTGTATTTAATGTTAATGTAGTGAAATTACTTAAAATATTTTCTAAAATTAATAAAGGATTTTCATTTAATAAAAATTCTTGTTGTATATTTAATTTAACAATATCTATTTTATCTATATACTATAATAACTATAATACTACTTTATCTCCTTGTTCTATTTCTAATTTTTCAAATATTCAATCAGGAACAATACAATAATATTCTGAATCTATAAATTCTAATACTCCTGAATATACAAATATATTTAGAGTTTTATTTATCAATTTAAATACTAATGGACATGGTGGTATTTCCATAGTATTATAAATAAAATCTAATACAAATTCAGGTATTAATATCTTATCAGTATTTTCTAATGTTTTATTAATAAACTAATATTCTCTTGTATATATAGAAAGACTAAATTCTATCATAAATTTATTTAATTTTGTGTTATTATTCTAAAAATATTTTCCCTATTCTTATAATATACTTTTTCTATTTTTCATATAATATCATTTTTGGTAATTCAATAATACCTTTATAATCACTACTTATTCCTATAAAAATCTATTTACTATTATATCCCTATAAATAAAAATTTAAATTTTTATCATTTCTTAATTTAAATTCTTTTTTATTTTCAAATTCTATTCTATATTTAATAACATCTTCTATTATAGAATTAATAATTATTTCTACTTTTAAATCGCTTCCTATTATTTTCTATTTATAATCAAAATAAATATCAAAATTTAATACTGTTATATTATAAATACTCATATCCATTTCATAAATATATTCATATTCTTTTCCCTTTATACTATATTTAATAAAAATAATACCAAAATTTAAAGAAATCATACTAAATATAATTGGTTTATGTTGATATTCTGAATATTTAACTATAGTATATTCTTCATTTATATTAAAAATATCTCCATAACTTGAATCTAAACATTTTATACTATTAATTTTAATTTCTTTTCCTATACTATTAAATAATCTTAAAACATAAAAAATTTTTTTTGTATATAATAATTCATTCATAGGTAATTCTATACCATGTATAGGATCAAATTTTAATGATACTTTTATAGGATATATTATTTTAATTTTTAATTTTTTATATAAAATTTTATTTTCTTTTTTTGTTTTATATTTTATTTTTAAATTTAAAAAAATAAAATCTTTTTCTCCTTTATATATAAAACAAATTTTATTTTTATTATTATATTCTATATGTATATCTTTCTATAAAACTTTAATATTTTTAATATTTATATTTGAAAATTAAAAAGAAATAATACTCTCAGTATTAATATAAATTTTTCTTTTATAAAATATTTCAATTCTTCTTTTAATTTTTATATGTTTAATTTTTATATTATCATGCGGTATAGTATCTGCTAACTCATGTCATTTCTTTTTATTTAAATTATATCATAATTTATTACAAAAATATGTTCTCTCTTTCTAATCCTATAATATATTTATTAATTTATTATATGATTCAAAATTATATTTTCTTTTACATAAAGAAATCTATTTCTTAAATAAAATTTTTAAATACTCTTTTAATTCTTCTACTTTACATAAATTTATTTTATTATCTAATAATTCTACTCTCTATATATATTTTATAAATAATGCTAAAAAAATAATTGATTTTTTATTAAATAACTATAAAACTAAATTCTATATCATTATATCTTCTTTATAATATTCATGTTCTATTATTTTATTATAAATTCTATATATATTTATCTTATGTTTTGAATTAATTAATGCTATTAAATATATTAAACAATTTAATCAATCCTTTTCATTATCTTCCATATATTTTATCTATTCTTCTATATACTATAAATAATATTTTTTCTATAATTTTAAAAAAAATATTAATTTATAATAATTTTTCATTATTAATTTTCCATTAAATTTATCTATTCTTTTCTATATATACTAAATACAACAATTTTCTATAAACTAACCTAAATATTTAATTGAATTTTTTATATTATATAATTCTAATATAAATAATTCTACACTAGATTTTTTATTAATATTATAATTTCCTTTTTTTAAATTTTTAATAATTTTCATACTATTTAAAACATTGTCTTTAGATAATACTACAATAATAATATAATAAAATTCATAATTTATCATTTTAATTTTTTCTAAAATAACTTTATTATCATAAATATTATCAAATAATAAAATAACAATTCTACTTTTATATTTTTTGTATTTATAAATTCATTTTATATCACAATAAATATTTTTAGAATAGTCTTTATTGTTTATTTTATTTAAATTTTTATTTATAAACTTATATTTTATTTTTTCTTTATTATTAATAATATTTATAAACTCATTTTTAAAATTAGCATAATCATAAACAAATACTAAATATTTTAATTTTTTTAAAAATATTTCTAAATCTATTTTATATCTGTATTTTGAAAAATTCAATTACACATATTTGACTTTATTTTTATCATAAATATAAAATGGAAAATGAAGAATCAACAACAACAACTGATGGAGAAGATCTTATTACAGAAACTTTAATGAAAAAAGACTATAAATATATACAATAGTTAGATACATATGGTTCAGAAGATATTACATCAAATTAGCCAACTCCTTTAACACCTTCACAACATAAACTTATAGAAGAAAAAATAAAAAAATAGAAATTATAGTCATATAAAAAATCTGATCAAAAAATACCATTATCATTACTTTCTCCAAGACAACAAGCTATAGAAATATAGAAAAAATTAAAATTAGATGAAGGCGATATTTCATTATATACAAATCTATCTCAATCATTAAGAGATGATAATAATATTCCAGTAATGTCATTAGAATCATTAAAATCTAATACTAAAAATTGATTAAATTTAATTAGCGTATAGCAAGAAGTAAAAAGAAGATTTAAAAATTTTTTAGTAAATTCTTTGTACTTATAGAAAATAGTTAAAATGTGTTCTAATAATGAAAAATCTTTAGAAATTTCATATATAGATTTTTCAAATTCAGATCCTTTACTTTGTATATGATTAGCAGATTGTCCAACATAGATGTTTGAAATATTTTGCTCAGAATTAAAAAGTATAATAAGACAACTTTATCCTTTATATATAGAACATATATGTCCTAATGTATATGTAAGAATAGTAAATTTACCAATATGTGATAATTTAAGAGATTTAAGAAAAATGCATATAAATGGATTAATAAGAATTACAGGTATAGTTACTAAAAGAACTGCTGTATATTCATCTTTAGAAAATATTAAATATATATGTTAGACTTGTGGAAATATTTAGACTTAGGCTAAATATTGTATTGAATGTCAAAAAGAATCTTTAATAATAGATTATGAAAATACAAATTATGAAAATTATCAAAAAATTACTATACAAGAACTTCCAAATTCTCTTTTAAATGGAAAAATACCAAGAAGTAAAGAAGCTATTTTAACAGCTGATTTAGTAGATACTGTAAAACCAGGTGATAAAATTTCAATTACAGGAATATATAAAATTAATTAGGGTATTGACGGTCTTTATTCTTCTATAATACATACAAATTCTATTCAACATGAAAATATTCAATATGATAATACTATAACAAAAGAAGATTTACATGAAATTAAATTATTATCTAAAAATAAAAATATTTTTGATATTTTAATAAATTCTATAGCACCATCTTTATATAATAGTGATATAGTATATAAAGCAAAAATGGCTTTATTAATAAGTCTCTTTTCAGGTGTATCTAAATTTGATCATAATACAAAACATAAAATTAGAGGAGATATTAATGTATTATTAATAGGAGATCCTGGTTTAGCTAAATCATAGTTATTAAAATATATTTAGAATATAGGTTCAAAATGTATATATACTACTGGTAAAGGTGCAAGTGCAGTTGGATTAACAGCAGGTGTTCATATAGATCCTGTTACTAGAGAATGAACTTTAGAAGGAGGCGCATTAGTTATAGCAGATAAAGGACATTGTCTTATAGATGAATTTGATAAAATGAATGATATAGATAGAACATCTATACATGAAGCTATGGAATAGCAAACTATTTCTATAAGTAAAGCAGGAATAGTGGCAACATTACATGCTAGATGTTCAGTAATAGCAGCTGCTAATCCAATAAATAGTAGATATAATCATAATAAACAATTAAATCAAAATATAAGATTAGGAGATCCTATTTTATCTAGATTTGATATTATAATAATAATGTCTGATGAAATAAATCCTATAGAAGATGAAAATACTGCAAAAATAATTTTAAATATGAATGATATAAAATCAGAAATTAATTAGGAATTATTAAAAAAATATATAAATTATGCAAATAAATTAAAACCTAAAATAACAACATTGAATAATGCTAAATTAACTAAATTATATACAGAATTAAGAAAAGAAACTAATTAGATAGGTGTAAGACATATAGAAAGTATAATAAGAGTAACAGAAGCAGTTGCTAAAATTAAATTAAAAAGAATATGTTGATAAAGATGATTTATCTAAAGGAATAGAAATAGTATTAGAATCTTTTATATAGACTCAGAAATATTCCAATAGAAAATATTTAAAAAATAAATTTGATAAATATTTATCTTAGATAAAAGATGATAATAACATGATACTATGATATTTAAAAAATTTATTTAATTTGAATTTAAATTTAAATTTTATACTAGATAATAGTAATAATTAGATAAAAATAAAAAAAGAAGAATTTTTAAATTTTTTAAAAGAAAAAAATATTAATATTAATAATTTCTTTAATAGTAAAGAATTTAATAATTCTGGATTTTATATGGAACAAGAAAATATAATAAAAGAATTAATTTAATTAAAATATTGCTTTGAAATGTGTATCATCATAAGTAGTATATAATAAACCATCATCGCACATCTAACTTAATATATCTTTTATTTTCTATTTATCTAATTTTGTCTAATCTTGAATTAAAGATAATTCTACACCTTCTTCTTTATCATCATATTTCTATATTATATTTAATATATTATTTTTAATATTTTCTATATTATTTTCAATCTAATTTGAATTTTTTTTATTTAATTTTAAAAAAACATTAATACACTATAGAAAATGATAAGTTATTTCATTAAAATCCTATATTTTAAAAGATTTAAAAACTGAAAAACATAATTTATTTTCTAACAATATTAATTTACCACATACTCTAAAATAACATAGATTAATAAAATCTTGACCGTAAATTTCACACTAATCAGTACCATCATTTAAATAAAATTTACCATTACTATTTGTAAATATTTTACCTATTAAAATTATGAAATCTATTTTTATAGTATTATCATGATTAAAAACAAGACTATCTAATGATTTTTCATATTTATTTTTTAAACATTGTTTTATAGTCATAGGAATTATAATTTTTTCATTACTTTTAATATTTACTTCATTTGTAGTATCTTTTTCGCTTTGTAAAAAGTCATAAGTTGTATTAAAGTCTTCCATAGTTTAACAATCAGCACAAACAATGGATGATTCAGTTAGTAGATGAAAAATAAAAAATACGATAGAAAAATTAAGAAATATGAGAGGAAATGGGACAAGTATGATTTCATTATTAATACCAGCAGGAACATAGTAGGTATCAAGAGTATAGAAAATGTTAAGTGATGAAACTAGTGCAGCTTCAAATATAAAATCAAGAAGCAATAGATAGTTAGTATTAGATGCTATAAATTCAATTACATAGAAATTAAAAAATTACAGAAAAATACCTGATAATGGACTTGTTATATATGGTGGTACATATATAAATGAAGAGAATAAAGAAAGAAAAACTACAATAGATTTTGAACCATTTAAACAATTAAATACATCACTTTTTATATGTGATAATAAGTTTTAGACTGATCCTTTATTATTTTTATTAGAGGATAATTTATCATATGGATTTATAATAGTATCAGGATAGTAGGCATTATATGCTACATTAAATGGTACTAATAAAATAATAAATAGTAGATTTAATGTAGAATTACCAAAAAAACATAATAAAGGAGGATAGTCTGCTTTAAGATTTGCTAGATTAAGAACAGAAAAAATATAGAATTATATTAGAAAAGTAGCTGAACTAGCAAATAATATATTTTTAAATAATACTACATAGAAAACAACAGTTGAAGGTTTAATATTAGCTGGACCGGCATCATTAAAGGTAGAATTATCTCAATCTCAAGTATTAGATACAAGATTAAAGGCAAAAATAGGTAAAATTATAGATACTAGTTATGGTGGAGAAAATGGACTTGATTAGGCTATAGAATAGTCATAGGAACATTTATAGGATTTAAAATATATAAGTGAATAGAAATAGATATAGAGATTACTTAATGAAATAATTAATAATAGTGACAAATATGTTATTGGAGTAAAGAATTCTATTAAAGCATTAGAAGAAGGAGCATTAGATTTATTAATTATTTATGAAGATTTAAATGTAAAATGAAATAATATTAATGTTATAGATTATATAACAGAAATTTATACAAAATATAATACGGAATTAATTTTAGTTTCTAATAAAACATGTGAAGGTTCATAGTTAGAAAAAGGATTTGGAGGTATAGGAGGTATATTAAGATATAAAATTGATCTTTATTCTAGTCAATCTGAAAATGATGAAAGTTTTTCATCGGTTGACTTTTAATTTATAATTTTTATATATTTAAATTAAAATTTTAAAGAATTTTATTATAAAAAAAATTATTTATATGAAGATCAAAATATAACAAAAAAAAAACAATAATAAAAATTGAAATTATAAAAAAACGGAATTTAATTGAATTAAAAATATCTGGTTGATCGCTAATAAACTAAATATTATTAAACTCATTTAATTCTGTTATTTGAGTTTTAAATTTTTTTAAATGAATTAAAAAAACTAATATATTTTTATTATATATTTCACTAATATCATTATTTTTATTAAAATTATTTTTTATATAATTTTTAAATTCATTTAATACATTAATAAATTTTTTAAAAAATGCATTTAATAAAAATTTACGACTTTTATCTAATAAAATAAATGTAATAAAATCTTTATATGCTTTTTTAATTTTATAATATGACAATTCTATATCTATTAATATATTAGATTTATTTCATTTTCATTTTTTAGATTTTTTATCTAAATAAAAAACTCCAAAATATTTTTTTATTATTTCATTTGTATTAGTAGTTATATCTTCATATGTTTTAGGTATTGAATCATATATTTCTAAACATTTATTTATTTTATCTATATTAGGTTGAATAATATTTAAAAATTCTTCATATATTTGTTTATTTTCTATAGCTATATTAATCATTTTTTTATTTTATAAAAATATATAATATATTTTTTATCGGTACAACTCAAAAATAATTATTTAAAAATAATATATATTATAATAAATTTAAGAAATATTTAAATTAAATCCATTCTAACTATTATATTAATATCTTTATTATTAAAATTTTTCTAAAAATCAAAATCATCGTCAAAAAAATCTTTATTATTTTCTTTATTTTTCATATATTCTTCTTGATTTATTAGAATTAAATTCTACTAATAAAAACTATGTATATTAATACATTCATCATCTAAACAATCTTTAAACTATAAAAAACTATTACATAATTTTCTAAAACATCTTTTTATTACAAAATCAGGATTTATATTATCTGATTTAAAAATTTTATCTACATCTTCTTTTTCATTATATATAACAAAGAATAAAAATTTATTTTCTTGTCTTTTAATAAATATCTATTTTATTTTACCAAATGATTTTAAATATTCTTTATATTCATTAATATTAATATCAGATTTTATATTAGTTTCAGCAAATATAGCATTTATCTAAAGAAAATATAAATTATCAAATGACATTAATTATATTTGTGATATTATTAAAAATTAATTTAAATTATTTTTTTTTGAAAATTTTACTGATTTCTATGGACCACCTAAATATTTATCTATTGTTATATATTTACGTTGTTTTTCTTTATTATCATTGTTATTATTATTATTTTTATAATATTCAAAATTATATTTTTCTAAATCTTTAATATTTTCGGATATCATTTTAAATAATTTAGTATCTAATTTAGTATTATTTTTAATTAATCATGCTGTACATATTTCATATATTATATTAATTTCTGCATTTGTTTTAAAAAAATCACCATTTATATGTGTCTTACTAACTTCATAATTTAATCTTCTTAAGCATCATTTTATTTTATTATATGATAAGCCCTATAAATTTTTAAACTATTTATTAAGTTCACGTAAAGAATAATATAATATAGAATCTATTTCTTTTTTTAATAAATATATAAAACCTAATAATTGATTTTTTTCTTTTATATTATTAAACTATTTATTATTTATTATTTCATATAATTTATCAATATATAATTTATCATTTATAGAATCTGTATATATAGGACCTTTTATTTCATATGGATTATTACAATAAATACAAATTCCATTTTTTCTAGTAAATATTTTACATTCTTTACAATATAGGATAAATTCATGATTTTTTACTATTTCATTTGCTTTTTTTGGAGAATCTATAATTTTTATTATAAATCTTATATAAAAATTTACTTTAAAGCATAGCAATGGCTATATAGCTTTTTTATATTTAACAGCGATTGAAGAAATATAGTATAATACTATTCTTATAGCAAATTCATGTGATAAATAAGAATAGCATGGTATTGAATTATATCTCTATTTTATTAAATTCTTCTACTATTTACATAATGAAATTAAATCTGTTGTTGTTATGCATAATAATCCATTATGATTTATATTTTTTATTATAGTATCTATATACATAGAACATGTACCATATGGATCTAAATCTACTATATCATATTTACCTATAGATAATAAATTAAAATCTTCATTATATATTTTATAATTATTTTCTGATAAGTTATTTAATATCATATTTTCTTTTATCAAATCAAATATATCAGTATTCATATCATTTAAATTATAAAATAAATTATTTTTATTTTCTAATTCTAGCATATATCTTATTGTTCTTATACCAGAAGAGCACATTGCTTCTAAAAAAATCAATTTTTCATCTTTTTTTCTATATAAATTTATATATGTATCAATAGAAAATAAAGATAATGATCTATTTATTTCCTATGCTTTATTATAAAAAAATATTTTTCCTTTTTTAATTTTTGCTAAGCCTTCTTCTATATATTCTGATTCTTTATTTTTTAATTCCATATTTTATTGATATTTTTATTAGAGAAATTAAGTATTCATTGTATGTAATTTTATAATACTACCATTATCCATATCTCTTTCTAGTCTATAATATTGATTAAATCCTATATACTATTTTAAATATGTTATAAATTCATCATCGTGTGTAATTAATATAAATACGAAATCATTTAATATTTCAGATTTTCTTTTTACTATTTCATATATAGATTCTGCTAATGATTTTATATTTTCTTTATCTAAATTTGTAGTGGGTTCATCTAATGTAAGCATATTAAAATTATAACAAAATACTTCTGATAGACTAAATCTGATTAAGAGAGATGCTAATACTTTCTAACCTGCACTACATCTTCCTCTCATATTTATATCTACTTTATTTTGATTCATAATTACTTTATATTCATAATTTCTTTTATAATTAGAATCTAAATCATTATATGCCTATAATTCTATATAATCAATATCTTTTCCTTTATATATATTTTGTCATAATTCTCTTAATATATAATTTACTTCATTCATTTTACTATTATGATATTCTATTAAAGAATTATCTAAAGTTTTTTTAGCTAATTCTATATCAACTATTATATCTTTTAAATATTTTATTCATTCTTTTAAATCGCTTTCCTATTTTATAATATTTTTATAGTTTGGATTATTATTTTTATTATATTCAATTTCTTCTTTTTGTTTATTAACTTGTTTTATTATACCTATATATTCTGCTTTATCATTCTATATTTTTTGAATAATATTTTCTATATTTTTTAAATTATTTTCTAAAATATTTATTTTTTGATAATTATTTTTATCTCAATTATTTAATATTTTTTGATTATTTATTATTTTTTCTTCAATATTTTTATATCTAATATTTTGTATGATATCATTTTTTATAGTTTTTTTAATATTAAAATCTTTATTATTATTTTCTTTTTCTTGATTAAGATAAATAATATTCTACTATAACAATTTTAATTCTGATATTTTATTTTCAATTTCTTTATTATTATTTATTAATTCATTATTTATTATATTATAAGTATTTATTATCTATAAAATCTATATAAATTCATCATATAATTTTTTATATTTATTAAATATTGTATTTTTAGTCTATAATTTTTCTTCTCATTCTAATTTTTTATTATTAACTTCTTCTTTAAATTTATTTATATTTATATTATTCTTATCATTTAATATATTATTTAACTATTTATCTAGTTCTAATAATTCCTAATTAATTTCCTATATTATTTTTTTCATTATTTTCAATTATATTTAACTAATTACTTTTATTATTTATATTAATTTTAATATTATTTATTTCATCAGATAAATTATTTACTTTTTTTATTTTTTCTAATTTTTCTTTTTCTTTATTTATAATTTCATTTTTAATTATTTCTATTTTATTATTTTTTATAACATTCTTCTATTTCTTTTATTTTTTCAAATTTTATAATTTTTTTATATATTTGTATTATTTTTATTATTAATGTCAATATTTTGTTTATTAACTTGTTTTATTATACCTATATATTCTGCTTTATCATTCTATATTTTTTTTTTAATATTTTCTATATTTTTAAATTATTTTCTAAAATATTTATTTTTGATAATTATTTTTTATCTCAATTATTTAATATTTTTGATTATTTATTATTTTTCTTCAATATTTTTATATCTAATATTTTGTATGATATCATTTTTTATAGTTTTTTTTAATATTAAAATCTTTATTATTATTTTCTTTTTTCTTGATTAAGATAAATAATATTCTACTATAACAATTTTAATTCTGATATTTTATTTTCAATTTCTTTATTATTATTTATTAATTCATTATTTATTATATTATAAGTATTTATTAATTTATAATTTCATTTTTTAATTATTTCTATTTTATTATTTTTATAACATTCTTCTATTTCTTTTATTTTTTCAAATATTATAATTTTTTCTATATTTGTATTATTATTATTAATGTCAATATTTTCTTTATTTATATTTATTTTACATAAATATTTTATTAATTTATTAATATTTTCTATATATTTTTTATTATTATTATTTAATAATTTATTTTCGCATAAATAACAAATATCTTCAAAATTAATATTATTAAACTATTTATTAATTAAATTCTAATTATTAATATAATTTAGTATAATATTATTTTTATATAATTCTATTGATTCATTATTTATATTCATATTATTTAATTTATTTTTTAAATATTCATAATATATAAAACCATTATTTTTCATTTCCTGATAATTTATTTTCTATTTTTCTATATTTTTTTCTAAATTATTTATTTCTTCTTTTAATTCATAATATAATAATTCGTTATTTTCTAATATATCTTCATATTCTTTATATTTTAAAATCTATTCATTTATATGTTTTATTTCATTTATTTTTATATTTTTCTATTGATTTAATTTAATTTTTCTTTCATTAATATTATTTATTTTATTTTTATTTATTTCTTCTTTTTATTATTATATTATTTAATCTTTTTTCTAAAGTAATAATAATTTTATTTTTTTCATCTAATATATTTTTAATATTATTATTTTCAATTTTTATTATTTCTTCTATTTCTTTTATTATTTCATTTATATAATCTAAATCTATATCATTTATATTATTAGAAATAAATTTATATATTTGATTCATATTATTAATAATTTCTATTATTTTATTTTTATTTTCTTCTATATTATTTAACTATGTATTCAATTCACCTTTTTTCATATATTTCTACTATAATATTTTCTATATTTCATCTCTTTTAATTTTTTCATTTAATATTTTATTTTCTAATTCTAAATAAGTATTTTTATTAAAAGATTTTTCTTCGTCTATATATTTCTATAATAATTCCTATAATTGTGATAGTGTCATTGACTATAAATTTTCTTTTATTATATCTATTAATTCTTGTTTCTAGCAATTATCAAATTGATTTTGTTTTATTAATTTTTCATATTCTGATATTTTATTTTTTAATTCTAATAATTCTAAATTAATTATAGTAAAAAATTTTTTATTTTCTTCTAATTCTATATTAAAATTTTCTATTAATTTTTCATATGTATTTTCCTATAAAGAAAGTTTATCTATATCTTCTAATAAGTTTAAATAATCTTTTTTATATTTTATGGTTCATTTATATTTCTATTCTAATTCTTTTAAATAATTTTTAATATCTAATTTCTTTTTATTAAGCTATTCAATTGCTTTAACATGTTTTCTGGAATTAAAAATTTCATCTAATTTTGATTTCAATATTTTACTATCACTTAATGGTCACAAAGATTCTTCCTAATGACATAATATTACATATTCTAATAATGCATTTGAAATACCTAATATTGAAGGAATTATTTTATCAGAATCTGTTTTTTTATATGTTAATGATCTATTAGTATCTTTATTTTTTATCTAAATAGTGGTTTCCATTGCTCTAAAAGCCAATTTATTACCTCTATAAGATAAAGATAAATTTTTAACAATATATATCTAATTTCCTGATTCAGATAAAAACAATAATTCTATAATTCCTTGTACATGAGTACTTTTATCAATTCTAGGATCATAAATAAAATTTTTTCCTAAATCACTACCTGGTGGTGTTGATCCTGTCATAATATATTTTAAAGATTCAATAATACTTGTTTTACCACTACCATTTTTACCTGCTATTATAGTTAATGGAGATAAAAATTTTAAATTCTATTTCTAACCATCTTTATATGATCTTATACCTTGTATAGATAATTTTAATAATTTTGGCATTTTAATAAATAAGAAATATTTACACAAATTTAAATTAAATTGAATTAAATTAAAATTAATTATTAAATTTTATTTTTTATATCTAAATATAATTTTTCTATTATATAATTTATTTCATCTATTATTTCATCTATTATTTTGTATTTAATAATTAATTTATCTTTATAATCTTTATTTAATAACTATAAATGATATTTATTTTTAAATATATCTTTTTCTATTTTACATATATCTATTCATATTCCATAAAATTTTTCATATATTAAATTCAATTCTTCTTTATATTCATTCTATTTTATGTATATTTTAAATATAAATAATCATTTAAAATATTTAAAATATCTATAAAAAATTTCTGAACTATAATAAAAAGTAGTAAAATAATTATAATTTCAAGCTATATCATTATTTAAAAACTAATTATTAATATTTATATTTTGATAATAATAATTTAATAAATATAATAAATTATTATTGTAATTAGATTTTATTTTAATTATCTTATTTATATATTCATTATCATCTTTATAATAATTTTCTATACCTTTAATGATTAAAATAATTATTCTTATATTACTAGTAAAATTCTTTATTATTATTTTTATTTGTTTTTCAGAATTAATTAAATTATTTTCAATATCTTTTTTTAAAGAAATTAAAATATTATCGTAATTTTTCATTTGTTTTTGATATATATATTTTAATGTATTTATTCTATTATAAATATTTAAATGCGAATATAATATTTTTATTTCTTTTCCATTATTTTTAGTTCATTTATAATAAAATTCTAAACATAAACTATATTCTTTTCATTTTTCTTCTACATCTTCATTCATTATTTTTATTATTTTATCTTTTATTTCATTTATCTATTTTAAAAAAGATCCATTTTTATTTTTTAAAATTTCTGAATATAAATTAAATATATTTTTTCATTCCATACATTTAAATAAATTCATTACATGATTTTTTTCTATAATTTTTATTTCGATATATTTTTCTATAATTTTATCATAATCTATTTTATTATAACTGTTATATTTTATATTAATTATTATTGTTATAATTATAGATATAAAAAGAATTAATATTATTAAAAATATAAAAATTATTATTTTTTTAAAATTACCCTAATTATTTATTGTTTTTATCTTTTTTCTTAAAAAATCAGTTTCTTCATTCGTTTCTCACATTTATATTTTATCGTTATAATTATATTTTATTTAAAAATAAAAATAAAAAAATTTATATTATTAAGTAAAATTAAAAATTATTTATGTTAATATAAATAATAAAAAAATAAATTTTATATTTTATTTAATTAATTAATAATAAAAATAATTTCTATTTAATCAAAATAAATGTCACTATCATTATTATATATATTTGAAGAATATAATAAATCTATTATTAAATAAATTTCTTCTAATTTAAAATTTAAATAAATATCTTCAAAATCTTGTATAACATGATAATCAACATCTTTTATTGGTTTATATACTGAAAATATACAATATAAAATATTTTGTAATTTTTCATTTTTTTTAACTTTTTCAATTTTTTTTATAAGATTATCATTTAATAAGAAAAAATCTTCAATTTCTTTATAAATAAAAAATTTATTTTCTATTTCATCTATAGTATAAATTTTATTAATATAGGCTTTTAAACTATTAATTGTTTGAATAAAATTTATAATAAAAATTAAGTTTTTTTTTTTATTTATCATTTTTTAAAAATATTTCTATTATATGTGAAATTGTTTTAATTATTATTGTAGTTATTCTATTATACATATTTAAATCAAAATCTTCTATTAGATAACAGTATTTATATATAAAACTAAATAATGAATATATTTTATCATTAGTATCTATTTCATATATTTCTTTTAATAAACAACGTTCTATTAATATTTCATTTATTTGTTTATTTATATATAAAGATAATTTATTTAAAAATTCATATGCTATTTTTTGTTGTAATTTATTTATTTTTGAAATGAAATCAGATGATAAATTTATAGTATCTAATCCAAAATGTTTATAAATTATTTGATTAATATTTTGTAATATAGAAAGATCTTTATATTGATTTAAAAGAAAAATTAATTCATCAGAATTTTCTACTGCTTTATTATTAGAATATATTTCTATAATAGTATTTTCTAATAAATTTATATTAAACTAATTAATACTATATATATTTAATAAAAATTCTATAATTTCTATTATTAATCCTATTAAATTATATAAAAGATTTGTATAATGATTATTATTACTTTCATTTATACCTAAGCCATCTTTTATATATATTTTATATTGATTTAAATTATCTATTTTTCTTAATTTATCAGAATATAATTCTGAAAGAAAATAAACTTTAAATGTTTTTTCATAAAAAGTATTTATTTTTTCAATATAATTTGATATAATTATTTTTGTATCAAAATAAGGAAAAAATTTTATTATTTTTTTAAAGTAATATATAAATGTAAATAAATCTGAGAATAGATTAATAAAATCTATATCAGATTCTATTATATTATTATATATTAAATTAAAATATTTATATATATATTTAGTCATATGTTTTTTACATATAATATTTATTTTATTTTTTCAACATATTAATTCTATATATATTTGACCAAAAAAATAAAGATAATTTTTTTTTCATTCTTAATATTTTGATATTTAATTTCTAATAATTTTTACAATATCTTTTTATTATTTTATTTTTTTTCATTTTGAAATATTTTTTTATTTCAAATTATAATATTTAATTTTTTAATATTTTTTAAATTTTTTTCATTTTTTAATATATCTAAAAATTCTATACCTAAATTTATAACTTCATTATCATTAAATATTATTTTATCTAATAATCTATCAAATATTTTATCTATAAATGAATGCTATAATCTTATACAATAATCAAATATTTTTTCATTTTTTATTTCTTTAAATAAAGATTTAACTTCTATTATAGTCTAATAAGCTAAATAATAATTTTCTTGTTGTATATTAGATAATATATCTTGAAATATTTCAAATAACTATTTTATATTATCTAAAATAATTAATTCATTTTTATTTTTCTAATTTTCATCTTCTATAAGTTGTAATTTATTATAATTTTCTTTATATAAAGATTTCTATATATTTATTTGTTTAGTTAAAATTATATAATCTGTTAAAGTATTTTCAAAATCTATTTTAGATATATTTGTTAAAATAGTTAATAATTTTCTTAAATTATACTATTCTACACTTAATTTTTTATTTATCTATATAGAAAGAATATCTTGCTATTTTTTTATATATGTTTCTAATATCTATAAAGATATATTATTTTTTATTAAATATTTTAACACTTCTATATATTTTCCTCTTTTTATCATGTTATTTATTTCATATAATCATTTACTATCAATATATTTTAATTGTTCAGAAATATCTTCATAAGTTATTGGAATCATTAAAATTTATGTTTTGTGTTTATAATTAATAAATTATATTAAATAAAAATATTATATTAAATTTTAAGTTATATTTTATAATCGAAATGATTTTAATTTTTTAATATAAGTATAATTTTTTTTAAAAAAAAATAAAAATTATTAATAATAAATAGCCAAATACATAAATTTAAAAATAATAATAACATGGGATTTTTTAAAAAAAATATAGGACTTATGTTTGGAATAGTTTATATTGTAATATTAATAGTAATAATAATTATAAGTATATTTAGTTTATCAAAATCGCATAAATCAGTAAAGAAATTTTTAATATCAGTAATAATAAATAATGAAGAAGAATTTATTAATATATTTAAATAGTAGATAAAAAAAGAACATTATCATAGTAAATATTATATTAGTACTGTATATTTATTTTTTATAAAATATCTTAGAGCAAATTCTTTTGATAATTTAATTGATAAAAGCGGTAATAATATACAAATATCTTATTAGAATATACAGAATTTTCTTTGATTGTAGGATAATTTTTTTAATTTTTTATATAAAAAAAATTTATTATTATTAGATAATAATAAATTATAGAATGTAGTAGATTTATTAAATAATAAAAAATTATTAGAATTAAATAATAAAGATAAAGAAATAGATATAGATTTAACCAAAGTAATATTAAATAAGAATAATATAATTTATGATGAAACAATTCAAAAAATAACTGAAAAAATAGATGATTGTACTATATATGAATATAAAAAAACAGTCGATGAAAAAATTCAAACTTTATATATATTTATATTTGACAAAGAAGAAGAAGGTAAAGAAATATATGATATATTTAAAAAAATAAATACATTACCTAAAGATAGTTTTTCAAATTCATCCGACAAAATATCAAATATAGAAAATAATTATTATATAAAATCAACTTTAAAAATTAAAAATATATTTTTTATTATAGAGACAGAATTAAAAATATCTTACATAAATAATAATAGTTAGTTAAATCATATAAAATTAGAATATATAAAAGAAAATATAAAATTAAGTACTAAAAATATAACAAAAGAAAATTAGAATAAAAAAAGTAAAATATGATTGGGATTATTACTACCAGATAAAACATTAAATATATTATCTATTAAATAATTTATAAATTTCAAAAATAAAATTTAATTAATTTTAAGTTACTAACGTTCAAAATTTAAATATCCATATGATAAACCTAAAAATTTATATAGTTCTTTATTTTTTATATATTACGTATCAAGCCAATGAAGAAGAATATAAAAAAACATTAGAAATCATAAACAATATAGAAGAATAGTTTTTAATAATGATTGGACAGGATTATTTATTAAATAGAGGAAGTTTAAAATATAATGGTCTTAATTTTAATAAAAAAATTTCAGAATATAAAGTTTTTTATGATATATTTTAGATTAATGATCTTGAAGAAAATCAAAGAATTAAACCTTTAAATACTACTATAACGGATTTTGAAATTCCTTAGGATAGAGTAGTAGATGATTATCGTTTTATTTTACATAATATTATTTTATATAATTATTATTTTAAAGAATTAATAAGAATTATTGAAATTACTCGTTTTTTAAATAAAAGAAGAAAAAATTACAATGATTTTTAGAATAATTTATATGATAATTTTTTAGAATTAACATATTTTATTTATGTTTTTTTTAAGGAATTGGATAATTTGAAAGTTTATAATTTTACGTTAATAAATATATTTAATGAATTTCTTAAAGAATTAGAAAAATATATTGATGAAATTACAAAAACTAATAAAATATATGCTCGGAGTTAGAGTTTAGATATAACACATTTTAACATATCTACTAAAATATATGATTATTTATTTCTCATTTTTCCATTTAATATGGAGTAGAGTAATGATAATTTTAATAAAATTATAAAACCAAAAATAGAACTTTTAGAAACAATTATTTAGAATTAGTTAATAAAATCAGATTTATATATAAATAATTTATTAAAATTTTTTAAAATAGATACAGAAGAAACATTAACTATTGATGAAAGAATTTATAATAGATTAAATATTTCTAAAGGTGTTTATATAAATAAAAATAATTGGACTTTACATAAATATACAAATGTAAGAATAGAAAATTGTCCGGATAATTTTATTACATTAGAATATATTATTTGTACTGATTTCATAATAACTAATATTAATAAATTAGAAGAATCTGTTTCATAGTTAAATTTAGATGAAATAGATGAAAAATTAAATATAGATTCAATCGAAACAAAAATAAATAAAAATATTTAGTACTGTTCATAGATTTATCCAATAATAAACTTATTATTAAAAAATATAGAATACATAAAAAATAAATGAAATGATTATAGATCATATTATTGATTCTCTTTTATAATTTTTTAGTATAAAGAAGAAAATAAAAATTATAACAAAAAAGAAAGTAATGAAATTTTAGAAAATATTGAAAAAATATTATATAATTTAAGTTTATCTATACATATAATAAAATATTTTATTCCTTATATTTTTTATAATTTAGAATTAATTTTTATTAAAAATCAATATAATGATCAACCAAATAATAAAAAGATAATTGAAAATATTTAGTCAAATATAGAATTACTAGAAAATATGATGAAATATGAAATTGATATTTGTCAAAAAAATTTAGATAAAGTTAGATATAAAAATGATGATAATTATGAAAAGAAATATTTAAAAGAATATTATAATTTTATAAAATAGCAAAATGATAATATTATAAAAAATAACAATTTAAATACAAAAGAATCCTTAATTATAGAATATAATAGATTAATAGAATTATATAAATCACATGTATAGAAATTAATAGTTTCTATGAAGGACTTTACAGATTATATTAAAAAATCAAATAAAAATCAATTTTTTGCAATAAAAGATTGTCAAAGAGAGGATATAGAACATATATTATAGGAAATTAAATCAGGTAATGTAGAAAATGAAAGAAAATTATTAGATTATTGTAAAGAAGAAAATATAGAAATATTTTTTGATATACCTGAATATTAGATTCAACAAATTATTTTTTAATTAAATTTTTTTAGAGATTTTATTTAATTTTATTATAAAAATTATAATTTAAATAAAATATAAATTTTAAATTAAACTTATTTTTTATAATAAAATAAATATCTTAAAAAAAATTTAAATTAAAAAAACATATAAAGATAATGAATTTATTTCTTCTGATAAGAAATATAGATTTTTAGAAAATGAATATATGATAAAATAAATGAAAATCTTATATATTTATTTAATGAAAAATAATTTATAATAAATATTCTTATTTTTATATACATTACTAATAGTATTATTTAAAAAATAAAATAAATATAACTATTTCATCTTTTAATATCAATATTAAAAATATTTTATATATTGATTTCTTTTTTTATATAAATAATAATATATTAGAAAAATATGATATAAAAATAATTATTTTAGATCATAAATTACATATAAAAGTAGAAAATTTATTTGAAAAAATAATATTTTTGATAAATTATCATCTTTTTTAATAATAATCCAAATAAATATATTTTAAAAAATATTTGTTTAATAAAAATTTAGTAGTTATTTAAATCCTTTTCTTCAATAATAATTTTAAATAATAATCTTACTTATATAATATTAAAATCAAATATTAGTAAAAAAATTATAAATATTTATTCTATTGATTTTAATAATCCTAAATATTAGTATATATCATATTTTATTAAATTTAATGATCTTATTATATGTAAAATCTATAAAATTAATAACTTTAAATTTATAGTTAAATTAAATTAAGATGAACTTCTTAAATTAGTTTTCTATTATCTCAAAATATAAAATATAAAAAAAATACTATAAATAATGAATATAAGTGTTCTAATAATATATCTTTATATTTATTAAATAATTAATTTTGAAAATAATAATCATAAAATATATTTTTTCTTAAATTTAAATTTCTACTTTTCAACTATTTTTAGATTATATAGTATAATAGTATAAAATCTAATATAAAATAATTATAGATATGTAGTAACAATAAATTTATATCTATATTTATTATTCTATTAATTAACAATAATATTTGTATTTTCAATTATAAAGTTATATTTAAGATATATTAGTATTATAGAATATATCAATTAATATAGATAAGCATTGTTATATATATTTGATATCTTAACAATAAAAATTTATTCAATAGTGTAAATATTTTAGAATAAATTAAAAAAAAGATGAATAAAAAAATGAAGATGAAATTTGTAGAAAGATTCAAAAAAATATTAAAAAAAATAAAAATATCATCATGTTATTTTTATTACTTTTATATGTAACAAGTCAAACCTTAATTAAATTAAAAGAAAATACAAAAATAAATAATAATATTATTATAAATAAAATAATAGAACAAAATTTAAATGTTAATTATAGTTATAACCCTAACAATAAATATATTTTATCTTTGTATCCAATAAATATAAAAATTAATATAGTAAATAATACAGAATCAATCTTGGATTTAAAAATAGTAGACTTAGTAGACTTAACATGATTTAGATTAGAAAATTCGACACAAATAGAAAAAAAAGCATTATTGTCAATAAATCGCTCTATCTCATTATCTCCTAACGAAACAAAAGATATAAAATATACCTTATATTCAAAAAAATTAGGAAATTATTTTTTTAAACCTGCTACTATAACTATTAATGATAAAAAATATTATTCTTCTATAACAAAAGAAGAATATAAAAATATAAAATTTAGTTATAAAAAATCAGATTTTAATAGTAAAAAATCAGACATAGATTTATCTTTAAATATAATAGATGAAGAAGAACATAAGAAATTATTAAAAATTCGTACATTAGATTACTGATTCATAATATTATCTTATTGTTTGTTATCTATATATCCATTATATATATTATAATTAAATAATTAGAACAAGTAATAAACTCTATAATAAAATAATAAATATTCATCATGTAGATTCACCTATATAATTTAACTAAGGAAATATTTTCTATTTTCCACTCGATGACATTGTAGGACAAAATCAATTATCTTCACACTTATTAACACATTCTTTAGTTCTTCCTATTTCATCTGATCATGTTCCATTCTTACATCCTATACATCCATTCGTATCTTTATTTGATCATGTACCTTTAGGACAAATCTCACATACTTCATCTATCTTAGCACCAAATCTAACATTCTAATTAGTAAACTAATATCCATCTAAACAAAATAAACAATTTTCTTTTCTTCCACTACCTATTATAGATGATCAACTATTCTTAGGACATAATAAACATTCTTCTTTAGATACTGCACCATAATTTTCATTATACGTATTATATGAACATTTTTTACAAGATAATGCACTATGAGAATTATACTAATAATTAAATGTACCCGGTGGACACTTTATACATTCTGTTTTTATTTTTTTATCTTTAAAATAAAAATAATTTCAACTACCTTTAGGACATCCTGGACATAAATAATTCTATTTATTAATCCAATCAAATGATATAAAATTCTAAAATCTTCTATTTATAGTAATATGTTTTTCACTTCCTCCACATTTTATACATTTATTTTCTTCCATATCATACTCTAAACATTTTATACATTTATCTGATCCTGACATACTATACGCATCTTCACATATATTCTATAATGGATTTATACTACCCATATCACAAAAATGATTTGGTGAACACTATCCATCACATTCTTCTCTTTTATTTCCTTTTTTAATACCAAAATATCCCTCCTTACATTTTATCTATTTATCATTATTAGATCCTGATGGACAAAAATATCCAGGCTAACAATATCCATTACATAATTTATTTTTTAACCCCTTAATATCTCCATATGTTCCCGCTGGACATGGATTCTATCTAGCTGATGTTGATCCTGATAGACAATAATGACCAGCATCACATAATCCACTACACTAGCTATTTTTTAATCCCTTAATATCTCCATATGTTCCCGCTGGACAATTAACACATTCTATTCCAAATTCTGAATACTATCCTTCTGAACATAAAATACAATTAATACCATTATCATCACTATATGTTCCCGCTGGACACTAAACACATAAAGAATCTCCTCTTTTAGATACCTATCCCTAAGGACACTTTAAAATAATACCATATCCTTTACAATTATATCCACCCGGACAATCATAACATTCATTTAAATTTTTACTTCCTTTATTTGATCATTTTTTAATAGGACATCATTTAATATCTCATGAAAATAAACCAACTTGATTACAATATGCTCCTTCTGGACATATTTCACAATCATTTCCATCTCCTTCAAATTTTTTACAATAAAATCCTATTGGACATTCCTAACAATATCCCTATATTTTATAATTTATTCCTTGATTATAAAATACTCTTTTACTAACTTCCGGTAATATATGCTACTTAATATTTTTTAATAAATCTATCTTTTTATTAATACATTTAAAATTATTAGGCGCTAATATTATTGTTTCTAATCCTATAGATCCTAATAATTCTATAAATTCATTTTCAAGCATTTTAACATAATTATTACTTAAATTTAAATATTTTAAATTTTTTAAATAATCAAATGATTTTTTCTCAAATCTTCTTATCTTATTATTACTTAAATCTAAATATTCTAAATTATTTGGAAATAAATTTTTATCAATAAATTCTATTTTATTAAAAGATAAAATAAGTTTCTTTAATCCATTTATATTAAATTTAAAATTATCTGATATACCTATTCCATTTAAATTTAATAAATTTATTTTTTTAAATTTATTTCATAACATATTCGATTCATAAATAATACAATTCTTCATTTTAATTTCTAATTCTTGAATAGTATCATTCTCCTTAATAAAATTATCTCTATAATTAATCATAAAATAACATCCTAACTCTAATTCTAAATCAACTAATATAAAATTAAAATCAAATTGATCAATATAATTTATCGTTAAAGATAAAGAATTTAAAAATCTTTTTTTTTAACAATTTAAAAATCCAAATTCTTTAATATTATTTCCTATTAAATAAAGTTGCTAAAGATTTTTCATATTACAAAATATATTATTATCTAATTCCTTTATATTATTATAACTTAAATCTAATGTAACAAGCGTATTATACATATCTTTAAATAACTCCTTATTTATTTCTTTTATTCTATTATTGTTTATTTTTAATCTATATAATTCTATATTATCAAATAATCTATTATTTAATTCTTCTAAATTATTATAACTTAAATCTATATTCTATAAAGTTTCCATATTACTTAATAAACCATGCCCGATTATTTTTATTTTATTATTACTTAAATTTAAAGTTTTTATTCTAGAAGATAAATTAAATATTCCTTGCTCTAAAATATTAATATTATTATTAGATAAATCAACTTCTATTAAATTGTTCATCTAAATAAACATATTTTTATCTAATGATTTAATCTAACTACCACTTATTTGTAATTTATTAACATTTGACATTCTTTGAAATGAATAATCTTGCATATTTTCTTTATTATTCTATCCTACATATACTAATTCATAATTTATATTATCCTTCTAATTTACATTCTATATTAATCATTCTGTACAATCTTTTGGCTCATTTTCTTTATTAAAATCTAAACTACTATATCATATTAATCTTTTCTAATATAATAAAGATGGACATTTTTCTTCCAATCTTATATAACTTAATATTTGTAAAAATAAAAAAAAATTTATCATAATTAAATTTATGTTTGTAGTTAAAAAATATAAAAATTTAATTTTGTGAATTAAAAATTATATTTAATTAAGATTCTCAAGTTTCATTATCTTCATCTTCACTTATACCATGCATAGCAGCTCTAATAGCTAATAAATTAAAAATTCCAGATGTATCCTCTGTCTTACTTGATGCTTCTAATGTTTTTTCTACTGTCGTAGTCTTCTTTAATCCCTTATGCTTTATATTTTTAATAGCTTCTAAAAATTTATCTTCTTTTTTATGTTCATTAACACTAGTTTTTGTTAATAAATTTTCTTTTTTAACATTTTTTATATCATTTAATAATTTATTAAATACATTTTTATGCTGATTTTTATCAACTGATATTTCATCTTTCTTTTCATCGTTTTTCATTTCTTCTTCCATAATATCAGGAATTTTTAATTCTTCTTCATCTTCTTTTAAATCTGGAATGTCTATGTCCGGTAGTGAAGAAATTTTTGGTGGTAATATTTCCTCTTTATCTTCTCCTATTCCTAGATTTGGAGGTAATGATTCAGATAATTTTGACATATTTGGTGATGATATTTCTGTATCATTAATTGTCTCTTTATCTAAATTAATAAAAGAAGGCATTCTAGGTAATTCTATTTTTTGTTTTGTTTTTATATCTTCATCTTCAACATCTGAAATAGGAATAGGTAAATCTGGCGATTTATCTTCAATAAATGGAGGCATTTCAACCTCTTCATCTTCTAATTTTGGTATCTCAGGAATTTTTTCTAATTTTTTATCTATTTTTGGAGAAATATCTACAGTATGAACAATTTTTTTAGTTTTTTTAGTTTTTTTAGTTTTTAAATTTATATTCTTTTCCTACTGTGTTCTTATCCATTCATTTAAATAAAAATGAGGATCTGAATATAAAGATTCTGATTTTTTTCCATCAGTTCTAAATTTATCTAATAATTGAAAATTATGTACTGGATAAAATACTTTAGTTTCTAATTTTTTATTATAAAAAAATACCTCAATATTATCTATATTAATTTCATTTTGTCAATAAATATTTTTTTTCTAAGTTAAAATATCTTTTAATTCGTATTTTTCAGTATTATTTAATTTTGTCTTTAATTTTAATAATTCACTATCAAGTTCATTCTCTATATCAAGAATATTTACCTATAATTCTTCAATAATAATATTGAATTTTTCTAACGTCTGTCCAATAAAAAAACAAACTGAATCTATTTTCTATATTAAATTTACAGGAGTCTACTCATTTTTTGTTAGAAAGATATTTATATTTCATTTTGTGTTTTTATTAAATTAAAATATCATAATAATGAAGTTCATATATTTATTAAAACCTATAATATCTTTTGTACCACAAATAAAATCACCAATTAAAAAAATTTCTTTTAAAGAAAAATTATTTTGAACAGGATTGGTACTTATGTTTTATTTATTATATTGTCAAATGCCATTATATGGTATTTAGTATAGTAAAATAGCAAATACAACTTATTGAATGAGAATGATTTTAGCTTCTAATAAAGGAACATTAATGGAATTTGGTATATTTCCATTAATGACATCAGGCTTTATTATGCAAATTATAGTAGGTATGAAATTGATAGATATTGATATGTCTAATTCATTAGATAAATCTATATATGAAGGCGTATCAAAATTTTGTGGATTAATTATAATTATTGGTTAGGCATTTTTCTATGTATTATGGGGAATGTATGGATCTGTTATTTAGATGGGTATTTTTAAATCACTTTTAATAATTATGCAATTAATAGCATCAGGAATAATTACAATGTTATTTGATGATATTTTATCTAAAGGTTATGGAATTGGAAGTGGATCAAATTTATTTACTACAAGTAATATATGTGAAAATATTTTTTGAAAAATTTTTTCACCTACTACAATAAATTTAGGAAGAGGAAAAGAATTTGAAGGAATTTTAATAGCATTTTTTCATTTATTAATATCTAGAAAAAATAAATTTTTAGCATTGAGAGAAATATTTTATAGAAGTCACTTGCCTAATATTTTAAATTTAATTAGTACAATAGGATTATTTTTTTTATTAGTATATTTACAAGGATTTAAAATAGATATACCATTAACATATACAAAAGTAAGAGGATATAATACAAATTATCCTATAAAATTATTTTATACATCTAATGCTCCTATTATAATACAAGCAACATTAACAAATAATTTATTTCATGTTAGTTAGATAATATATAGTAAATATCCAGAATCATATTTGAGTAAAATATTAGGAATATGAAAAGATGATAGTCCTATAAGTGGAATTGTATATTATATATCAGCTCCTAAAAATTTTAG
Organism: Alosa alosa; assembly: GCF_017589495.1. Classification (NCBI taxonomy): domain Eukaryota; kingdom Metazoa; phylum Chordata; class Actinopteri; order Clupeiformes; family Clupeidae; genus Alosa; species Alosa alosa. The sequence goes on from NW_025962321.1 coordinate 202,091, forward strand.
TAATATTTTTATAGATCCTATTAAATTTTTAACTTATGTATTTTATGTTATTTTAACCTGTGGATTTTTTAGTAAAATATGATTAGAGATAAGTGGTACAGCGCCTAATGATGTTATGAAATAGTTAAAAGATCAAAAAATGACAATAAGAGGATATCAAGATAAAAATATGGGTAAAGTTTTATGAAAATATATACCAACAGCAGCAGTATTAGGAGGTATAGTAATAGGATTAATAACAATAATAGCAGATATTTCAGGAACATTAAGTAGTGGTACAAGTATATTATTAGCAGTTAGTTATATTTTTTAGTATTATGAAACATATTAGAAAGAATATGGAGATAATTTATTATTATGAATGAATAAATAATTAAGAATTTTTATAATAAAGCCAAAATAAATTAAATTACTTTAACTGTGTTATTAAGAGTTTCTATATCTTCTTTGAATTTACAAACATTAAATGGTTTATCTTCATTTGTTTCTAAATAGTAATAATTAATTCATGATTTAAGTTTTTTATTTTGTTTATTTAATGTTATTTTATTATTTTCTATTTCTTGTTTTCTTGCTTTTATTTCTTTTTTAGTTAAGCGATAAAATAATTTACTAAAAAAATCTAATAAAATATAAAAAATCAAAAATAAAATATAACCAAGTGAAATTTTTATTACATGTTGTATTATATGAGAACCAAATGTTGCTTTTGAAGTTAATACTTTAGTGCATGTTGTATTATAAACTTTTTTTATTTCATCTATAAGTACAGTATTATAATTTTTTAAAATATTTGAAGTTTTTTATTTTTTTGAACAATTACAATAAGAAAAGAAAGATATACTACAAGTAATGATATTTTATAAAATATTCTTTTAGCAATATAAGTATATATAATAAAAAATAAAGTAGCACAAGATATAGCGATTTTTAATAAGTCAATTAAATAAGTAATTATTGGCAATATTTTTGTTTGTTCTATTGGGATATATGAGTAATGTTGTTCTATCTTACAAACTACAAATCCTCTCATTATTGTTAACTAGTTAGATTTGAAAAGACTTATTGCAATTAATATATATATAATATATAACAATAACATTGTGTATATTAGCGGTTTTGAAATTAAATGGGTTATGTGTTTAATGAATAACATTGTGTTAAAAATACATAAATAAAAAATTATAAGAATATTTATGTACGCATCATCGTGTTTTAATTATCAAAAATATAATTTTAATTTTATGTAAAAAATAAAAAATTAATTATTAAGTAGAGATAAGAGTTTATTATGTTTTTTTATTAAGGTTTGTTTATGTATCATTTTTCTTTGAGATGAATTTAACCTTGTTCTAACTCTATTTTTTACTTTAATATTAGTAAGATTAATTTTTTCTAATTCATCTTTTATTAAGGATTTTTTATCAAATTCTTCTATTTCTATAAAATTATTATTTAAATTTATATAATTAGGATCTGGTTTTAATAATAAAGAATTAATTTTATTTTCTCTTTTCTAAGTTTTAGAAGAAATTAAAGGCAAATCATATGTATCAAAAGAAGATAAACCGGAACCTGGAACAATAAAAGTATTAAATTTTGAATAATTTGTTATTCCTAATATATCTTCATATGGACAAAATTTCATATTTAATTTATTATGAAAATTATATTTTATATGAAATTTATTATTTTTATTATTAAATAATATTTTATTATCATTATAAATAGCTAAAGTATTATTCTAAGATAAAGTAAAATAAATTTTACTATTAAAATTAAACTATTTATAAAATTTATAATTTCTTAAATCTAATACTTTAATAATATTATCTGAACTTGAAATATATAAATCATAACCATTTCTACTAATTTCTATATGATTTATATTTGATAATTCTGTATTAAATTGAGATAATGGATTATTTGATTGAGGAGAGAAAATATACATATTACCTGTTTTAGAAGCTAAACATGTTGTAGCATTATAAGGATTTATACAAAAAGTTTTAGGAGAATAATTCTAAACATTAATAGTATTAAAATATTTACCAATAGATACATCTAAATATTTTAATTTATTATTTTTTGTTAATAAACTTAATAGATAATGTTTATTCATCATTTGTATTTTTTTAGTATTTCATTCTTTAATACAATGAACTTGTTGACCTTTTTTTGTTATAATTTTAATTAATCCTTTTGTTGCAATAGCATGAAAATCATTATTTATAAAACAAGAATCATTAATTTTTCTATTTCAATTATTTTCGTATAATAAATCAAATGTTTTTCATTTTAAATTTAAGATATCACCAGTATTAGAGTAAAGTAGTAACTAACTACCATCTTGAGAATATTCTAAATTATAATATGATTTGGATAAATTTAACTAAAATATTTTCTATTTTTCATTTAAATTTACATTTTTTTGTATTAATTCTTGAGATATTTCTTCATTTTTCTTTAATTTTATATAACCTTCTGATTTATTTAATAAATTAAACATTTTTAGTTTTATAACACAAAAATATCAATGTTACTTAGATTTATTTATAATATAAGAAAAGAAAATGGTATGGTTGATAATGATTTAGAAAGATATAGAAAATATTGTAACAAAAATATTAAAAATATTAAAAAATCAAAGAAAAAACATTCTTTATTAAAAATATTTTTAATAGAAAGAGAATATACGAATATACAATAGTTATAGATTATAAATAGTAAAAAAATTAATTTAAAATTAAAAAAATTATTTAAATTATTTGAAGATATAAATATATATGATGATTTACTTATATATAAACATATTATATTATGTTAGTATTTTATATCATAGAATGAAAATAGTTATTTATTATTGCATTTAGAATATTATGAAAATATTTTAAGTAAATCATTAAAAAATAAAGAATGTAAAGATGATAAACTTATTACATATTATATTAATTTAATTACACCTGTAATATAGTATGTGAAGCATAAATATAATCCAAAATAGGAAAAAATAGAAATAAATGAAATTAAATTAAATTTTAATAATAAAGAATAGAATAGAAAATGAATGAGTAATAAAATAAATAAAAAGACAAAAATAATGGATAAAATATTATTAGTTGAAAAATATATTTTATATAAAGAAAAAAGTTTAAAATTTATAATAAAACATGGAGATGATAATAAGGAATGATTATATAATGAATATATAAAATTAACAAAAGAATATATTAATTAGATAGAGATAAATAAAGATGAATATAAAAAAAGAAAATTAAAAAAATTATATAAAATTATTGAATAGATAACAAAATTTATTGATTTTTCAAATAAATTTAATATAAATACTATTTATTTATTAGAAAAAAAGAAATTTTTTATGGAATTAAAAGAGGATCTTATTAGAGAATATTTAAATATAAAGAAAGAAAATAAAACTATTATTCCATATCCTATATTAGATGAAATAGAATTAAAATTTAAAGATATAAAAAACTAAGAAAGATTTTTCTTTTGATAATTATAATAATTTTAAAATATTATTTAATTACAATAAAATCATTAACTTCTAGTTATACCGACATAAATGAATATAATAAATATAATGAATAATAAACAGTATTCAAATATAGACAATTTATTAAAAATTGATTTTTTATCTAGATTATTCTAAGAATTACCTCTTCATCTTCTATTATTAACATTTAAAATAAAAAGTACAATAATAAATATGATCATATAAATTTGTGTTTTATTTTTATTTTTTTAATATATAATTACTAAATATGGAAGATAAAAGTAAAGAGAAGATAAAAGAGAAGACAAAAAAGAGTAATAGTATAACAAAAAAATATTGTTTCATTCTTTTTATTAGCTTTCTGTGTTTATTTCCCAGAGAATTACTATTCTGCAATATCTGAAGATCTTACTGGAAGTTATACGGGAATATTAGTATTATTTTTACATTTTCCAAAATTACTTGTTAAATTTATAGGAGTCTTTTTTATTAATAAAATACCATATAAAGTGAGAGTTTCAATAACATCTATATTATTTATTATATCATTTATTCTTGCTGGAATTTTATTATATATAAAACCAAAAACTGATAATCCAGTGGATAGAGACGATTTATTTAGATTATATTGATCGATGCCTATTTTTATTATTTCTGCGACAGGAATGGCAGTAGGAGAAATTACTATATTAGGAAGAGCTGGATATTATCCTTAGTCTTGTGTAACATCATGAAGTAGTGGATCAGGATTTGGAGGATTTTTAGCGGGAATAGCAAAATTATTATTATCTAAAGTAGAGAAAGAGCTTATTTTTTCAACTATTTTTTTAGGGATTATAATAGGGTCTATACTTATATTAACATTTTTCTTATATTTAGGTCAACCAAAAATAATAAAGAAAGAGCCTATTAAAGAATCGTCTACAATAACTAATAATAAATTATCATTAGTAGAGGGATTTAAATATCTTTTTATAAAATTAGGAAAATTTAGTATTCCATTAGCTTTAGGATATTTCTTTTATTTTTTAGGATTTACAGGAATGTTAGTTTTAATAAAAAATAAAGGACCGGGTGAAAATAAAAATTCTTTTACATATGGATTTATTATATTGAGATTTTGTGTATTTTTAGCTAGATCAGGCCCATCAGTTTATGAAATAAAACAAGTTTATTTAATTCCTATTTTACATATATTAGGTGTAATAGGACTAATAATAACAGTGTGTTATTTAAATTATAGTTTTAAATGAACATTAATATTTTCATTTCCTATAGGATTAGGACATGGAGCTATTTTAGCATATGCTAATATGGGAATAAAGAAAAATGCAGAAGAGAGATATCGTTATTTTTGTATGTCGTATATAAATATAGCATGTGCATTGGGAGCAACAATAGGATGTTTATTAGGATATGGTTATAATAAGATATTTAAATAATTAAATGAATAATTTTATCTTTATTGCGGCAAAAAATATTTCATTAATTATTATAATTTATAGATAATAATTATAGGTGATATTTCGTGTTGAACATATATAAAATATTTATGAAGAATAAACAAACATTTACACAGAATATAATAGGGTTCTTTATCATATCATTTTGTATCTATTTTCCAGAAAGTTATTTTTCTGCAATATCAAATGATATAGTGGGAGAATATACGGGTATTTTAGTTTGTTTTTTACATATACCAAAATTAATAATGGGATTAATAGGAATTATGTTAATTAAAGGTATTAATCATAAAATAAGAGTATTGATAAGTTGTATATTATTTTTAACAGCGTTTTTATTATGTGCATTATTAATTTATCATGGGTTTAATGACAAAAAATATATGTTAAAATTTAATATGATAACGTATGTTTTATCAGCATTAGGAATGACTATGGGAGAATTTACTGTATTAGAAAGAATAACAAGGTTTAATTCAAACAATATAAATGCATGAAGTAGTGGATCAGGATTTGGGGGATTTATTAGTGGATTAGTGAAGTTATTAGGGATGTATATTGAGAATGGTGGAATTATGTGAACAACAATTATTTGTGGTATTAGTATTTTTGTTTTTTATATTTTTAGTTATTTATTTTTAATAATTGAGGAATAGGAGGAAGAAAATAAAACAGATGGATTATTAGTGGAGGAAGAGTAGAAAAATGATAATAATGAAAAGAAGGAAAAAAAGAAGGAAAAAATTAATACTATGGATGGGTTTTATTGTTTATTTATAACATTATATAAGTATAGTTGACCTGTTATTATAGGATATTTATTATATTTTATTGCATTTACGGGAATATTAGTAAAGATAAAAAATATAGCAGGAGATAAGAACAATGGAGTATTTACATATGGATTTATTGTATTAAGATTTTGTGTATTTTTAGCTAGAAGTACGCCTACTATAATTGAAATAAATATGGTATAGTTAATACCTTTATTACATATAATAGGTGTTATAGGATTAATATTAGTTTAGGTATATTGGAAAGAAAATGCTTATTTAGCTTTATTATTTTCATTTCCTATAGGATTAGGACATGGAGCTGTATTAGCATTTTCAGCAATAGGTATAAAAAAGAATGCACCGGAGAAGTATAAAAAATTCTGTGTATCATATATGAATTTATCATGTGCTATAGGGCAACTATGGGATGTTTGATAGGATATCTTTATAATCTTAATAAATAAATAAAAATTTACTTTAAAATCATTATTTAACAATTTTTAAATCAAAATTATTTTATAATTTCTTTTTTTATTAAAATTTAAATTTCTATTTTTTAACGAATTAATGAATATAGAGAATAGATTAAGATAAATTAAATATATAAAAACATAATATAATTTAAATAAATAATTTATTAATATATTATTAAAACAGAGATTATATTTAATAGTAATATTTTTAATTATAAAAGAATATTTAAAATATTTTAGTGTTATAAAATTTATTAATTAGTATAGTTGAGCAATGTTATATGTATTTTATATTTTAAATATGAAAATATAATCAAAAATAAAAAATATAATTTTAATGATAGATTAATAATTATTATATAACCTAATTAAAGATATTTATAAATAAAAATATAATTGAAAAATGTTTTATTATTTATTTATTATAACGTTATGTAATGGAATTGATTAGAATATAATAGTTGAAAAAAATAATAAAAAAATAAACGAATATATTAATTTTTATTCAGATACGTATTTTATTCTTATAAAATCTATTAAATCAATAAAAATAAAATTTATTAAAGAAAATATTCATGAAATATTTTATACTAATGATTGTTTATTATCATGATATTTTTTTAATATAACTTGTATTATAAATCATTTATTATTATGAAAAAAGGATGAATGGGATAAATCATATGTGAATATTATTATTTATAAAAATTCTGAATTATATGATAATATATATAGTGATTATTGTATTATTTATAATTTAGATTATGATAAAAAATTAAATACAAAATAGAAATGAAATATTTTAAAATTTATTAAAAAAATTATAAGTATGATTAATGAAATACATTAGAATATTTAGAAAATAATTGGAAGTGGAAACTTATAGATAAATGAAATATTAAATGATAAAAACAAAAAAACAGAAGAATTGATAAAAAATTATGGAGGAATATATAATAATATTGATTTAATTTATATAATAAAAAATTATATATGGATATATATAGAATGATATTATAGGGTTTTATATTTATTAAATAAAAATAAAATAAAAGAAGAAAATTTTAAAAAAATAAGTAATTTATTAAACAAGTATTTTGCGAATCAATATTCTGACATGTGTTGTTTATTAAGATCAATAGTTTTATTAAATAATATAATGAAATTTGAAATAGATAAATCAGAATATAACAATGATAATATTGATAATTATAATTTAATAAATAATTGAATAAATATATTTTATCAAGCAGATAGTATATATGTTAATTTTTAGAATATAGAAAACTTATAGTAGTTTATAGATGAAATTAAAATATATAAATCTTAGATTATTATTATAAATAAAACTTTTATTAATATAATAAATAATATAGGATTAGAAGAATATTATATTATTTGTAAAAATAAAATAATGATTATTATGAAAAATAATTATGATAGTATTTATGAAAAAAATATAGAAAAAATAGAAAAAAATATTAATATAGTATAGAAAAGAAATTAAAAATAAATAAATATGTAATAATATATTTAATAATATTTGGGGTAATATTTTTAATAATAATAATTGTTATTTTTATTTTTTTAAAATAATTATATTAATAAAAATATTTGGTCTATATTAATAAAATTTATTATTTTTTGTAAATAAATAATTTTTGTTTTTATTAAAATTTTAAATTTTATTATTAATATGAACCAGAACAAATATTATTTTTATCTGATTTCTATATAATACTGAAGGTATTTCTTTTATTATTTTTCATGAAATTTACTTCAGTTGATTTTTCAATAAAATGTTTATTAATTTTTATAATTAATTTATTACTAATTAATTTTAATATTATTATATATTCATCAACAATTATATATATTTTATTATTTATTTTATATTCAATTGATGATTTTTTATAACATCAGATTTTTTGATTATCTATTTTACTAAGATCAAAATAAGTTATAATTTTATTAAAATTTAAATAGAAAAATAGTGAATTTTTATATGTAAATTCTATTAAAGTTCTTTTAAAATGATTTGATGAAATAGTTAAATATAAATATCTATTTTTATCATGTATATTACCTACAAAATCATATATTAATTCTTTACGGATTAATGATAGTATAATATTAAATTTTTTCTATTGATGTATGTGATTTTCATATATAATTTCTTCCATATTTTCAAATGAAATAGATTCAATTTCTTTATTTGTAAAATTTATTTCATCATTATTATAATAAATTTTTTCTATATGATTACTATCTATTTTTTTACATAACTATATTGTTTTTTCTCTAATATATTGGGTAGAAAGTATTTTGTGAATATTATTTATTTTAAATAAATTATTTAAAAAATCTTGATTTTTTTCAGGTAATATTTCAAATTTCAAATTTTCATCATATGTATAAAGAAAAAATCCTAATATTAAAAACATTATTTTTTCTCTATTTAACGTTTCTTTTAATATAGAAAAAGATTGATCAATTTTATCTCATATTAAAGTTGGTGTTTTAAACAATGATATTCCTAAAAAATTACCTTGATTTTCTGTTTTATTATATTTAAATAAATATATAACTGAATCATAACTATCTTTATCATATTTAATATCAATAGTATTTTTTAAAAACTAATATTTCTTATTTATTTTTCATTCATTATTATTATAAAATATATTATATTTTATTTTATATGATCTTTTCTTTTGTAAATCTTTATTAAATATTATTTCTTCTATTGAAAAAACTGTATTTATTGAAATAATTCTATTTGTTATGATGGAAACTTTGTTATTATATATGTTAGATACATTAATTTCATCTTTAATTATTTTATTAAAAACAAAATCATTATATGTTAATTGTATTAGTATAAAATATTTTTCATTAGAATCTTCGGGTGTTAATTCTAGATAATATAAATTATTATCATGTTCAAATTTATATAATCACATTATATTAATAAATATTTCTTTTTCTTCTATATTATCTTTTTCTTCTTCATAAAATTCTATTAAAAATTGATTATTTTCATTATCTGGTAAAATATTATATTTAGAAAAAATATCTCTATCTATATATTGACTTAGTTCAACTGGACCAGAAATAATATGTGTATTTGTTATATTATTATAATAATCTTTTTCAAACAAATATAAAATTCTATCATAACTCATATTATATTCTTTTTTTAGTTCATTTATAATATCAGAATATTGAGTATTATCTAATATATTATTAAGAGTATTTTTAAATTTAAATAATAAAAGAATAAATTTTAATATATAAATCTTTAAATTATTATATTTTATATCAGTAAATAAAAGATTAAAATATTTTTTAATTTTTTTATATATTTCATTTTCTATATTTTTCTTTAAAGTAATATAATCATCAAATTTATTTTTACATATATAATTTTTTATTTTTTTATTATCAATAGATATATCAAATAAAATAAAATCTATAAAATTTCATCCTATATTTAATTTTATATAATTTTCTTTTGTTATATCAAATTCCTATTCAAAATTATCTATCATTTCTATATTTTTTTCATATTTTTTCGATTTCTATAAGTAACTTGATCTAATTATTTCTAAATGATTTTCTATTATTATTAAATTATAAACTACTTTATATACAATTTTATCTGAAATATAACATTCTAATTTATTAGGAATATATAAATAGTTTTCTTCTTCACTGTTTATATTTGATATTTTTGATAAATATATATTATCTATATCATTTGTATCCCTATAAGTTTTAGTATTTGAAAAAATCAATAAAAATTTTTTATTTTCTTTTTGAAATATTATTGATAATTTTTCATCTAAATGACTATAAAGATATTTATGAGTTAATTTTATTTTATTAAATGATATTTTTTCTATAGGAGGTAGAATCTTTTCTGATGATTTAAAAATTGTTTGAGATGTTTCTATATAAGAATTTTCATCTTTTATTTTATTATTTCATTTTCCAAATAAATTTATCTAATATTCATTATTAAATATTTTTTCATAATTTAATAAGTTTATATAAATTAAATAAGCGCTATCTTTTATTAATATTTTAAATAATTTTAATAAAATTATTTTTTTTATTATTTCAATAAAATCTAAATCTTTAAACATAATATCATCATAATCTTTTTTTATTTTCTATATTTTTAAATCATTAGTATTTTGAATATAAATAGATCAGTAAAAATATATAATAATATCTGAAAAAATATAATCATTATAAATTGATTCATTAAAACTATTATTTTCTTTTAATTTTTTATCAATTTCTATTTTAATTTTTTCTATATCTGTTTCATTATATAATGTATTATAACTACCTTCACATAACATTTTAAAATTGTTATTATATATTTTAAATTTTCTTTTATTGTTTATTTCATCAGAATGTATATTAATATTATTATTTATAAACATACTATTTCTTATAAAATCATATCTTTTATTTATATAATCGATTTTAATATTATATTCAACATAATATTTTATATTTAATGAAATATCTGAATTATTAATTTCTTTTTCATAATAACATTTTAGATTAGTAGATATAATAATACTATCAAATTCATTTATATTTTTATATTTTTCTTTTATATCATCAGTTTTTATTATTTTTGATAATAAATCTTCTTCATTATTTATTTTAATATCTAATATTATATATAATTCATTTAATTCTTTATCATCTAATTGAATATTAATTATATAAAAATTCTAATTATTAATATCGATTGTTTTTATTGGAATATATTGATATTTAGGATCATCTGTTATTTGTATAGATTTAGATATATAATTAAATTCTATTATATATTGTTTACTTAAATTTAAATTAAATGTTTTTATTCAAATTAACTACTATCTATTTATATTATATTTTTCACTAGACATATCTATAGACTTTCTAATAATACCACTTTTTATTCTATTTTTTAAATATTCATTATATAATATCTTATTTATAATTTCATTTTTCTATTTATTTCTTAATTTATTATAATCAACTCCTATAAAATAAATTAAAAATTTATCTAACATTTCTTTTACATTCTAATCTATAATTTTACTTGTTCATAATATTGTTATTATTTCTATAGTTTCTATATAAACATCTTTTGAATCTCCATAATTATTAAATAAACTATCTATAAATTTATTAATTTTTATTATTATCTAATCTAAATTAACATTTAATATTTTTTCCTTTATTTTATGTATTTTAAATCCACTTATTAATTCCTCTATTACTTCTTCTTCATCTATTTTTATTTTCTTTATTTCTTCTTCATATATTGAAGGAACATAACCTTGACAAATAAATTCGATATCTTCTAGTTCATCAATATAAGAATTTATTTTAAATAAATTAAACTAAATATGTTCATTATTTTTTATCTATTTTATATCTTTTTCATATGTTAATTCTCTATTATCTTTACTATATAAAAAATATGTTTTTAATTTTATATTTAATTTATTTTCTTCTAATCATCCTATATCATATTTAAAAACTATATATAAAATATCAATTTTTATTTTTTTATATATTATTTTATCATAACAAGAAAATTGAGAATAAAATTTTGTTTTTTGTAATTCTTCTTCTTTATTCATTTTATCTTTTATTACTTTTATTGGTATTTTTTCATAATTATTAAATTTTTTATCTAAAATATTATCTAATACTAATAAATAATTTATATATTCTGATTCTTTTATAACTATAGAATGAAATGCTTCATTATTATAATCAAATGAAATACTATTGTACATACTATATAATTGAAAAGTATCAGATTTTAATATATTATTAAATAATATAAACTAATATTTCTATATATATTCTACATTATCTATTATATAATAATTTATTTCTTTATTTTTTTTATTTTCTATAAATTCTTTAATATTTTTTAATTTTGAAATTCCATATAATTTAATACTGTCATATAAATTTAAAATATCATCTGTTAATAATTTATCTGCGACTTGAATAAAATATTTTGATTTGAATAAAAATGTATTTAAAACATTATATTCTATTATTTCTTTATCATATAAATTAATATTTTCATTTAAATTAAGATGTAATGTTAATGAAAATAATACTCTTATAGAAATTAATATAATTTTTTTATAAATATTATTTATAGATATTTCACTAGGAATTGCTAATATATCTTCTCTAATTTTATTTTCATATATATTTAATATTTTATCATATTCTATATTTAATATAAATCCATTTCCTATAAAAATATTTTTAAAATATAATAAAAATGAGACTTCACTTTTATTATTAATTAATTCGTTTATTTTTCAATCATCACTTCCAATATAACTTTCTCTTATTATAATATATTTATTTGTATCTTTTATTATTAAATGATAAAATATGTTATAATAAAGATTATCATTTAATAATATTTGTTTATTTACAAATAATATCTAATTTGGTATATATAATGAATTATTATTAATATCTTCAAATATATCTATATTTTTTATATCAAAATCAATATCTTCATTATTATTAAATATTAAATAATTATTAGATCCTATCTATATTGTATTGTAATTATTTTTATATTTTTTATATGTATCAATTTTTAATATTTCTATATTATTGTTATTAATTTTTAGTAAATTTATTTCGCTAGAATTTTCTAATATTCTTTCTATAGATATTCCATTAATATTCTAAATAATAAAATTACCAAATAAATTTTTATATTTTTCTATACTATTGAATTCATATATATTATTAGCTATAGTTTTATATCTATATTTTTCTATTTTTATATTATTATCTAATAAAGATCATAAAATATCTTCATATAATCTTACTGTTATATTTCCTATATTCATAAGAATATTTAATTTATTTAAAAAATTTTTATTTGATTTATTATCTAATATAGATTTTACAATTAATAATAAATACTATAAAAAATCATTATAAATTCAATTAAAATTTATTGTATTATATTGATTTAACTATAATTCTAGATCTATATATTTTTTAATTTTAATTTTTATATATTTTTTAAGTTCAACATCTTTATTATTTAAATATGCTATAGAATTACATGCACATATAAATTCTTTATTTATATCGAATATATTAATTTTTTTAGTTTCATAAATAAATATATTTTCTAATAATGAATTTATACTATTTTCTTCTTTTTTATTTAAAAATAAATAACTTTCTTTTAATATAAAAACATTATCATCAATCATTTTAACTTTATATAATATTTTATATTCAAATATAGTATTTTTATTTAGACTTAAATCATAAAGATAATACCCTATAAAATTCTCATTTAATATAATATTTTTATTATTTTCTTTTAAAATATTAATAGTATTATAATAATTAATATTTTTATTATTTTTATTTATAGACTATTCTATCAATAAATATAATTTTATATTATTAGTATTTATTAATAATAAATCTCATATATTTGCTCCATCTACATACTAATTATTAATATTATATAAATATTGATTATTTCAAATATTTTCTTTAAAATCTATTTTCAATTTATCATTATCAATTAATATTTGATTAATTTTTAATTCATAATCACAATCTTCATCAATAATATATTTCTCGCTAATTTTTTTAATTTTATTTTTATATATTTCTTTTCCTGAAATGGTTATATTATTTAAATTAATATCTTTTGTATATTTTTCTAATAAAAAAATTAATATATTTTCTATATCTTCTTCTATACTTAAATTTAAAATATTTAAAAATTTATTAAATAATATTATGTCATTATAATATAATTTTATTCCAAATAATAATATATCTAATATACATTGTTTATTAGATATCTATGTTTTATTACATAACTAAATTATCTATAATTCTAATACATTATTAGGATCTATAACTTCAATTTTTATTTTATTTTTTTGAATATCTTTAACTATATTTTCTTTATATTTATCTATTTTTATTATATTCATTCATTTTTCTTCATTTATATTAATTTTATCTCTTTTAACTGGTAATATATTCTATTTGCGATATATCCATAATAAAACAAATAATACTATACTAATACATGTTATTATTAAAAATATAATAATTTTAAGATATATTGTTTTGTATGGCTAACTTTCTATTGTTGATTCAAAGCTGTACATTATTTAACTTAAATTTAAAAATAATAATGATTATTTATAATTTTATAATATTGATTAAATGAAGAAAATGAAATTAAATTTAAAAATATATCTGAATATATTGAAAAATGATATAATAAATATAATGATATAAATCATGAAATATTAAAAGAAAAAATAAATGATATTTTAAATAACGCAAAATTAAAATTTAATAATAGTATATTAAAATTAAATAATATAAAATTAATATTTTTAGTTATGTTACGATTTAATGCATATTATTTTTATTATCTAATATATTAATTAATAATACCAAAATAAATTTTAATATTATTAATTAATATATTAGATAATAAAAATAAAATACTAAAACAAGAAGTAAGTTTAAAAATTTCTATAAATAATAGTAATATATTTAATAATATAAAATAAAATATTTAATAAAAATTAAATCTTAAAGAATTTAATATTGAATATGATAAATTTGTTAAAGAATATTAGAATCTTTAAAAATATTTATTTTTTTATTAATCTAAATATTATTTATAATATTGATAATTATTTAATAAATATATTAGAATTTATTATAAAAATAATATTTTATTTATATTCGATAAATTAGATAAAATATAATTTAATTAAGAATTTTTATATAAATTAATATAAATATATTTTATATAGTAATTTTTTATTAAATTATATAAAGAAGTACAAATATATATTTTACTCTAATCTAATAAATTAAATAAATTTATATTAATAATATTTATTTATTATGTTTTATACAGAATTTTGTGTTATTTCTATTATTAGTAATTTGATATTAAATTTAATTAAAATTATAATTTTAACATATGAAATTTATATTTATATTTATTATATTTTATTATATATATAATGAAGTATGTAATATTCTACATTATGATGAAGAAATCAATTAGCATATTAGAAAAGATCTTGAGTTAGAAAGAATATGTGCATTATTTAATAATAATTCAAAAACAAAAAAAAGGAAATAAAATAATAATATGATATTATTGAGAATCTAAAAAAACAGTATTATGAAAATTACTATAAATTATTTAAAATTTATATGCACTACTGAAATTATAAATAGTGAAAAATATATAGTATTTACTAATAGAAATAATGATAATGAAAAATATAAAATTAAATGTATAATTAAAAATTATGAATCTAAAATAAAAATTCTTACATCCGTATCTGATAATAATTATTTTAAGGATTAGAATGGGATTTTTTATGTTAAATCTTAAAGAAATTAATTATTTATTAGTAAAATATTTTATTTAGAATAAAAATACAATATAATTATTACACATAGTGTTTGATACAGAATTATATAAAGAAAAAAAAAAAAAGAAGAATCAAAAAAGAAAAAGAAGAATGTACATATCCAATTATATCATAGAATATATGAGTTATTAAAAATAAAGAAGAATCGATAGAAACAGGAATTGATAAAAATATAGTATAAAATATTTATTTATAATATTAAAAATCTAAAAGATAAAAATAATAATGTATTTTTATTTTTTAGACTATTTGAATAGTTATATATTAATTTTTTAAAATTAATTGGTCTAATTATTTAGGTGAATTATTAGTAGTATAGTATAATCCTATATTTAATAATTTAAATAATTTATAGAAATCCTATAATAATATAATAATAGTTGTTGATGAAAATATTGTAGAAATATTTAATTATCATACTTATATAAAAAAAAGTAAAAAAAAGATTTTAATAATATTTAAAATAATATTAAAAGAAAATTATAAAAAAATAGAAATATTTAGAATAAGACTTCAAATTATATTAAACGATGAAAGATTGTAGAGTCGTTCTTTTTATAAAACTAATATTATAGACATATCTAGTATTTTAGGAATATATAAAAATTATTTTCATGAAATAAATAATCCTATTACATTTACTGATCCATCTGAAAAAAAATTAATAAGTTTAAATAGAACTTATCTAAATAATATTCCTATATTTTAGCATATTAATGGTGCATATATAGTTGTATTTTATCATAAAGGAGAAAGAAATGAATATATAATATGTCTTTTTTTCAATAAAGGTACTGGATCTGCTTCTTTATATGAAAATATTGGAAATGAATTAAAAATAAATTATAAAAAAATTAATGATTTTGATACTATTTATAATAATAGACTTGGTAATATTTATAAATTAACAATATTCAATAAGCATAATAAAAATTAGAAATATATTAAAAAAATTAGTAAATATACACATCATTTTTTTTATTGTTCATAATAATGCAAAAAATGCTAATATAAGTGATTTATTTTTATAGAAATTATGTTTTAATTATACAGGATTTTTTATAGCTAATTATTGAAATAGTCCTTATAGTAATAGTATTTTTATAAAAAATATTTATATAACAGAAGTTAATGGAAGTTTTGAAGAAGGTAGATTATATAAATATTTAATAATAATTGAGTATTATTCATAGGAATGTAAAACATTGATTCCAATATTAAAAATAAATAATGAAAAAATAAATGATATTCCAAAAGATAAATTTAATATAATAATTGAAAAATGTACAAATATTATTATATTTGGTATAAATATGAAAATATAGATTTGTTATTATTACGAAATACTTATTAAAATATTAGAGAATAATGAAAACACACGTAGTTGATTATCTAGTATTTATTTATGTAATAAAAATATACAAAATAATGATATTAATTATCAATTTGGAGATATAGAAGCTATTTAGAGTTTTTTATAAATAAATAAATTTTATTTTATTTTATTAAGTTAAATTTATCTCTTTTTTATTTTTATAATATTTTTAATTTATTTATGTTTTTAAAAAATTTAAATAGAAGAAAAATTTTAAAATTTATAAAGTTATTTTATCTAATTTATTATTAAAATATATTTTTTTATTTTATATAGATATTTATCTTAAAATAAAAAAGATTAATTTTAATAATATAATTCATTATTTTTTTATTTTTTTTATCTATTAATTATTCATTTTTAATAAAGTCATTTTATAGTTTAATCAAATTTTATATACTAAATTTTAATTTTCTTTTCTTTTTTTCATATTATATATAAATAAAAAAAACATATAAAAAATATTTTATTATTATTTTATTAATATATATTATAAAATCATCTATATATATTAAATTTAGAATACATAAGTAAAATTAAATTATTTTTATTTAAATTTATGTTTTTTGACACTTATATAAATCGATGTTATATAAGTATTATCTATGTAGAGCTTGTTACTTCTTATATATAGAAATATATTTATTATCTTATTAAACTAATGTATATTATTAATATACTCATCTATATTGGCTTGATTTAAAGTATAATTTTTATTATGAAAAATTATATAGTAAATAATGATATAAAAATATTTATTTTTAATAGAAATAGATAATTAGTATTAATTTTTATAAAATATAATTTTTTCTATATATATTAATTATATTTTAATAATATTTACAATCCCCTGAGTAAAGTAAAATTAAATTTATTGTTATAATTTTTAAAAAATATAATTATTATTTTAAATAATCCTATTATTATAATTTTATACTCTTTATTTTAAATACCTAAATAAATATCTAAATATTTGTATTTTTTTCTATTTTTTAAATATTTTATTTTTAATTAGTTTAAAATAATTATTTTCTATAATTTTACTTTATTTTATTTTCAAAATCTTTTTTATTTTATTAATTATATTTTAATTTCTATTATATGTTCTTAAACTATATTTAATATTAGATTATGTTTTTATATTTATACTTAAAGTCTACTATTTTAGTATACTTAAGTAGTTATATGAATAGATATATATATATAAAATTTTACATATATTATATTTTTTAATTATTAAATTAAATCATTCAAAAAATTTATTTAAATGAATATAATTATTTTTTTATCTTTAAGAATGTTAATTTTTAATAACTTAATATATATAAAATTTATAAATATACTTTTTTCTATAATTTTTAATTTAATACTATGATAATATATATTAAAAATGGTAAAGTAAATGAGTTAACTATTTTTATTGAATTTTTTAAATTTTCTTTTCTATTTTATCATTATTTTTAATTATTTATTTATCTCTATATATTAATAATAGTTTTTTAATTTATATTATCATCTCTTTTTTCTTCTTTATTTTTTAATGTTTAATATTCACTTTAAATATTATTTTTAAAAAATAATTATTTGATTTATAATTAAAAAACGTATATATAAAATCTATAATAATATCCGTTAAATGTTAAAATTAATATTTTTTATTACATACTATATAATTATATATTAGATTTATACAATAAATAAAGATGTTAATTATTTAATAAACTTAAAAGAAAAATTAAAATCTTGATACGAGATTTATAATAATAAAAACGATCGTATTATTATTTCTTTAGATAAAATAAATAAAAAAATAATAGAAATGTTTAAAAATATAGAAAAGAATGATTTAGATGAAATATGGAATAGTTGGAGTATTTTTTATAAAGAATTTAAAAAATATAGTACATATAAAACATGTAGAAATAATTTAGAAATAATGAATATATATAAAATATATTTTTGAAAATTTAAATAATTAGTCTAATAATAGATATAAAAATATAAAAATCTTTTTTATTATAGATAATTTAAAACATAATATGCATTATCATGGTGGAGTTAATTATTTTTCATATTGGCTTGAAATATGTAAAAATTGAAAAATTAAAAATCATTGATGAAATGATATTTTAGAATATAGAATTTTAGATCATGCTAATTCAGGATATAGCTTTTCAACTATTATATTTTATGAAGAAAATGATATGATATTTAGTAAAAAAAATAATAATAATAATATAGAAAATAGAAGAAAAAATATATTTCAAGAACTTAATTTTTTAAATCAATTTATTTAGAATAAAGAATTAAAATAGATAAAGAATCAAAAAGATAAAATTCATAATATAATAGAAAAATTTAATGAGAATTTAGATATAGTTTATAATAAAAATATGGTAATATATCAAAGATTACAAATAATAACGTAGTGTATTAAAGATGAAAAATATTATTTAGATCAAAAAATCAAGATTATAAAAAAAATTTTATATGAAGATTCATTTTCTTCCATAACTAAATCAAAAAATAATAATATAACTTTTTTAGATTATTTAAAAGAAATATGTATAGAAAAATATAAATTATCTATAGATTTTAATAATATAATAGAAAATTTAAAAAATAATAATTTTAATAATATAGAAGAATAGTTTTCAAAAATAAAAATCCATATTAATGATATATTTCATTCTAAGATGAATATTTCTTGAAATTATTTTGATAAATTATTATATAAATTAGGTCAATATATTATGCATAAAGAAATAGAATTATTTTTAAAAAATAATATAGCTCAGGTCAAGGAAAGTTTATATAGTTTAAAAAATATACTTTTAAAGTTTAATAAAATTAATAATAAATATATAAACGAAATTAATTTTATAACAAATTATATATTATTTAATGAACAAACTTCTCATATTATTATACATTAGTATAATAGAATATTGTTATTAATAGAGGAATTATTATAGTAGTAGATAAAAGAAAATAATAATAACTTTAGAAATATTCTTATAATTATTATAATTATAATCATAATATTAGTAGTAATAATCATAATCTTATTTGTTATATATGAAAAATGAAAAAAATAGAAAAGAAATATAACTTATAATTTTATATTTAAAAATATTTTTATTAAATAAAAGAAGTATATAGATTAATAATCTATAATAAAAACTTATTAGCTGCTTTTAACATTTATTTTTATAATTAGATTATCTTTCACAAATGATTTATTAGAAAATAAATGATATAAAATAATAAATAATCTATAAATATATAAGAATTTTTTTATAAATTATAAAAAGTATAATAAAATATTGATTTACTTAATATTTTTTTTAAGAAATTTTAATTTTTAAAATTAAATTAATTAAAGTTTCTAATGGCTGCCTTATGCACCTTTACTCCGCCAGACGATATCTAATGTTCCACGGATTGCTCTGTGGACCACCTACTTGCCTATATTAACAGGTATGACCTCTGAAATCAGACGATTGAAGTTCTTTGTAACAGCGCCAAAGACACCTACTTAATATATTATATGAATAAATAATTGAAATATATAATATAATCATTATTTAAATATTGATAATTTATATATAATAAAATATTTTTTATACAAGATTTTCTTATATTATAAACATACTTAGTAATTACTAAAATAAAATTTTAAGATAAATCTATTATTATATTTAATCTAAGTTAATATAAAAATTTATTTTTTTATAATATTTTGATATTTAAATTTATTAAAAAATTTGAATAAATCATTTTTACATAGAGTATTATTTTAATTCTATTTCAATCATTATATTTATTTATTTTTTTACCTTTTTTATTATATTCTAAAAGTTTTTTCCTAGTTTTAATCTTTTGATATGTAATCTTTATTTATTAAAATTTTATAATTTATTTAAAATATATTTTTCTTAATAAAAACTTATTATTGAATTCTTTATATTTTTATAGATAATGCATAGAATTTTTATATATTTAATTGATTTTTATTTTTAAATATTAATTTATTTTTATTTTTAATAATATAATAAATAAATTTATAATTTAAAAATATCAGTTAAATGTTGGGATTAATATTTTTTATTACATGTTATAAAGTTATATATTAGATTTATACAATAAATAAAGATATTAATTAGTTAGTTAATTTCAAAGAAGAAATAAAATCTTGATACAATACTTATAATGATAAAAATGATACAATTATTAGTTTTATAAATAAAATAAATGAAAAAATAATAGATGTATGTAAGTGTTAGATTCCACATCCATCCTGGGCTATATTTTTAATAAATATTAAGATTATAAGATTATAATCAAATTAATTATAAAAATATATGAAAAGTTTTATAAAATATATTTTTTAAAATTAAAAATAATTAATTTTTTGATTTATTTTTTTATGGTTAAAATTTATTTTTGTGTATAACCCTGGGGGTCAGATCCATCCCGGATAAAATATTATATCAAGATCATATAAATATTACAAAAATAATAATATTTATTAAAACCCCAATGAAAATATTAAAAATATTGAAAATGTTAGAGTTTATTTTAGTAGTGGTCCATATTCATCCCATTACATATAAAAAAAAAAAAACATAATAAAATTAAATACTAATTAAATATTGATAATATTATATATTTTTATAATTAATTATATATATTTATATATAAATTATTAATTATTAATTATTTTACATGAATTTAAAAAAATGATAATAAAATTAAATAAAAAACAAATAGAAGAATATATTAATTATTTAAAAAACAATAATATTCCATATAATTTATCAATACAATAGAAAAGAGATATTTATTAAGTTTATAGATGAAAGATATGAAAAAGGTATTATAATATCTATTGTTAATTAGATTTTTAAAATTCAAACCGATGATTAGATTTTTAAAATTAATAAAAATAATATAAAAAAATATCATGATAATATTATTTATTTCAATTTAAATAATAAAAAAATATCATGATAAAATATCATTTATAGCCTGAGATGGATATGGACCCCATAAAAAGAAGTAAAATTGTATGAGATAGATGAAATTAAATATTTTTTTTATTTTTTATTTATATAAGAAAATATATAAATATATGTATATTTATTACTTATTATTATTTATAAAAATTACATCAGAAAATGATAAAAACATATCTCCATTAATAAAAATAAAATATATTAATGTTTTTTATAATTATTTAGATATTCCAATATGTAAAATAAATTTTTATAATCAAAAAGATGTTTATTATTTTTCAAATATAATTTGAAAAGATTTAGAATTAAAAATTAATAATTTTTTAAAAAACATTATTTATCAAAAATTTATAGATAAATTTAAATTAATAATTAATAATTTTTTAGAAGTATATAATAAAAATAACAGTGATTTTATAACCTATATTTTTGTTTTTATAGTATTTATAAAAACAATATTAGTATAAATATTGATCTTTGTAATATATTTAATAATAATAAAGAAATAACATTTTATTTATTAGATAATTTTTTAAATTATAATATATAGAATAAAATAAATAATATTATTAAAGAAGAAATAGATAGATATCAAAATTATATAATTGAAGAATCATTTTTTTAAAATGAATATGAAATAATAATGAAAAAATTTTTCAAATAAATAATAACAATAATACCTTAAATAATAAAGAAAAATTGTATAATAGAATTTTTATTCATGTATAATTTTTTTTGGCTTATCCTAACTTATTTATTTTAGATATAATTTTATATAATAAAGATAACAACAATAACAATAACAATATTATTAATATAAAAAATTTAAAAATAATAAATATTAAATCATTATTAAAAAATTTTATAAATAATACTTTTTTATTATTTTTTAAAAATAAAAATTATTAATTATTATATTAATTAAATTTTAAATTTAAGATTTTTTACATTAATTTAAAAAAAAAATGATAAAAAGAAAATAAAAATTATTGAACTAAAAGATTAATTATACATATATTAATAGGTTTAATTGGTCCATTTATATATGGAATAAATTTATCTAATATTAATCTACTCTTACCATATCTAATAAAAACATATAAAATAGAAAGTCAAATAATAATAGGATTAATGGTATCAATGTTAATAGTTGGCGCTATGTTAGGAAGTATAATAGTTGGTTATATTAATAATAAAATAGGAAGAATACTTTTATTATGATATGCTGCATTAATACATTTAATAGGAATATGTTTTTTATTATTTAATAATCATATAAATTTTATTATAGGAAGATTTATTATAGGAATATCTTGTGGAATAAATATGTCTGTATCCTCTATTTATATTATGGAATTATGTCATTATAATATAATAGGTATAGTTGGTTCCTTTATACAAATAACAATATCTTTTGGAATAGTTATTGGTATACTAACAGGATATGAAAAACATTATATAATTGAAAATATTATTTACTTATTCAAGTTTTATTAAATTTTATTATTATTTTATCAGGTATTTTATATTATTTTAATATAGATTTTTTATTCATAGAAAGTCCTAAAATATTAATTATGAAAAATAATATAGAAAAAAGTAAAAAAATATTATCAAAAATAAGACCAAAATATTCAAATATAGATGAAGAAATTAATTTAATACAAAATAATTTAGATAAAAATATATCAAATGATATGAATAATATAACAATACATACTAAAAAAAATATTCTATCATTATCGTTTCTTTATTAGCATTTTTTCAACAAGTATGTGGAATTAATGCAATTATTTATTATTCTAGTTATATATTAAATCAAATAGGAATTGTTAATAAATGATTAAATACATTATTAGTAGTATTTTTTTTTTATAACTTCTATTATTTTTTCATTCTTCATAGATAAAATTAAAAGAAAAAATTATTTTAATAATATCTTCATTAGGAATGTTCATTAGTTTATTTTCTCTAATAATTCTATTCAATATTAATATTAATACAAATAAAAATAAAAAATATCTAATACATTAATATTATTTAATTTGATCATTTATATTATATCATATAGTATAGGATTAGGTCCTATACCGTGAATGGCTAGTAATGAAATTCTTCCCATAAATATAAGAGCAAAAGGAAATTCAATTTCATCATCTATTAATTTTATATTTACTTTTCTTATAAGTTTTACTTTTTCCTATATTAAATGAAATTGTAACCATAAAATATGTTTTAATTCCTTTCATGCTAATGAGCCTTTTATCTTTTTTATTTATTATAATATTTTGAATCGAAACAAATAAGTTTAATATTCGACAAGTACATAAAAAAATTCAAAAAATTTTTAAATTTATAACACAAATAAATAAATAATATCATATGTTATTCTTTTATTCTTTTTATTAAAATTAATTATAATATATTATAAAAAAATAAAATATATTTTTTTTTTTTTTTTCTTCTTTTTTCTTCTTAAATTATAAACATAATAATTTTTAAGATATACTTCTAGATATCTTAAATCGAAATATATATTTAATATTTTGTTTATTTCTTTTATATAAATAAATGTATGTTTATTATTATATAAAGATCCATATAATCCAGCATATTCTGAAACTTCTAAATAATTTTGTATATAATTCTTTTTTAATTTTTTTTATTATTTTAGAACTATAAATATTTGAAAATTCTTGAATATCCAGATATTTTTTAAATATAAGATAATAATTAATAATATATAAATTTTCGTTATTAATTTTTAATTTAACATAATCTAATTCTCATTCAACATCATTTAATTTAATATAAATAATTTCATAAATTATTTATATTATTAATAAAATTAAAAATATAAATATTAAAATGATGTAATATTAATAAAAAATTTATTATGATGATATTAGAATCAATTTTATATAATTCATATATTATATTAAAGAATAATATAACTATATATTATATATATAGTTATATTATAAAATATATTTTAAAATAAATAAATTGTAAATAAATATCTATTAATAGGTCAAATTAAAAAATACAAATAATAAATTAGAAATATAATAATTATATAGTTTATTAAAATTAGAAATAAATTAAATAATAGCAAATTAATAAAAGTTATAAAATAAAATAAAATTATATAATAATTAGTTATATAAAAATAATAATAAAATAAAAAAACATTAATATATATAAATTCAATTATTTTTAAATTTAAATTTTAATATTTTATAAATTATAAATTATAAAAAAAAAAAAATAATTTGGATTAAATTATTCCTTAAAGAAGAAAAAAAGTTTAAAATTATTTAAAAATAAATCTTTATTTAATTATTCTACTGTTGCCATAATTTTATAGGATTTTTATTATACTATCCAAATTAGTAGCATATTTTTTATGATTTCTTTAGTTTTTTCATCTTTTATTTCTTTTAATACTGCGTCTAAAAAAATTTATATCTTGTTATTCTCTAAAATGTTAATAAAATTATTGAACTAACTTGATTAAATGTTTTTTTATCTACTATTTGTCATCTTCATCTTTTATCCATTTATTTATTTTCATTATTATATTTTTATATTTTTCTTTTTTTTTTTTTTTTGAATTTCATATGTTTTTTTTAAAATATTTTTTTATAGTATTTTTAACAGATGAATAGTAATCATCATATTTTTTAAAGAGTATTTCTAAAAAAATTTTTTCATTTCTTTTTGTTGCATAAATTCTATCAATTTCAGATTTATATGGTTTATATTCATCAAATATTGTTTTTTTATATAGAAAATAATTCTAAAATCTTTTTTTTTAATTCTTCACTTTTATCCTCTTTCTATAACTACTATAAACATACCTAAAAAAATTTTTATATGAATTGAAATATGTGTTACCTGTTGTCCTTATTTCTTCAATAATATAGCCTAATTTTTCTCTCTATACTTCTGTCATCTTATTAATGTAAAAATATTTTTTCACTTAAAAACAGTAATTATTTATAAAAATAATATTGACTGTTTTTATTATATGTAATTTTTATAAAAATTAGATAAAATATTTTATATTACTTATAAATTATATAATTATTTTTATATAAAATAAATCTATTTTATATATTCTTTTTAATTTCAACTTTTTAATTTATAACCTTAATAATATATTTTCATAAACTTAATTTTAATGATAATTTATATTTTAAATGTAAAATTAATTACTTATTTTGATTTTTATTATTCTAATTCATAGCTCTATTCTTCTTTACATTCATGTTTTATTACCTCATTTACGTTTATGATATATTTTTTTATTTTACTTATATCTTTTTCATTTTTTGTCTATTTTAATATTCTGTCTAAAAAATTTCTATATTCTCTTATTCACTAAGATATTATAGGAACTATTTTAGGACTATCTGGGGCTCTCTTTCTTTTTTTTTTAAATTGAATTTATTTTTTCTACAATCTTTAAATATTTATTTAATCTAATATCTTTATAAAACTAATTTAATTTTCTATAATATTTTATTATATCTTCATTTTTTCCTGTATAATATTTATCATATTCATGTAAAAAATTCATAGGAAATTCTTTATCTGTATATTTTTTTACTATATATATGATTTGTAATATGTTTATAAACTTTATATGATTCAAATATTTTAGTATATATAAAAATAATTCAAAAAAAAATTTTTTGCTTCTTCACTTTTATCTTCTTTATGAAGATTATATAAACATGTACAAAAAATTTTCAATGAATTATAATATCTATCATCTTCTTTTTTTAATTCTTCCATAATATGATCTATACTTTCTCTATGAGGTGCTTCTGCTTCTGTCATCTTTGTTATATAAACTTAAAAATATTTATGTTAAAAAAACATCCGATATAAAAACAAAATTAAAATCTTTTAATTTTATATATTAATTTATATATTTTAAAATAATTTTTAAATAAAGATATTCTTTAAAATGAACTTTTACTTACTTAATACTAAAATTTGTAATTTTTTATCCAGAACTTTAATTTTTATTTAAATATACTTCCTATAAATTCTATAAATTTTCATAAATAATATATGTATTTTTATTTTTATAATTATTAAATAATGTATTCAATCATTATTTTTTATTATAAATATTTGAAAACATGGATTTAAAAGTGAATTGTTTTTTAGATGAACTTTGAGTTGAGGGTGAAATTAATTTTGAATTATCTGTTTTTTGTTTATCTGAATTATTTAGTTCTGATTCTTGAGTTTTTTCTTGAGTTTCTTTTAGATCTGATTCTTGAGTTTTTTCTTGAGTTTCTTTTAGATCTGATTCTTGAGTTTTTTCTTGAGTTTCTTTTAGATCTGATTCTTGAGTTTTTTCTTGAGTTTCTTTTAGATCTGATTCTTGAGTTTTTTCTTGAGTTTCTTTTAGATCTGATTCTTGAGTTGAACCTAACCTAACCTAACCTAATTTACCTGGATTACCTTTACCTGCACCTGGTTTTGGATTACCATTACCTGCACCTGGTTTTGGATTACCATTACCTGCACCTGGTTTTGGATTACCATTACCTGCACCTGGTTTTGGATTACCATTACCTGCACCTGGTTTTGGATTACCATTACCTGCACCTGGTTTTGGATTCTACTTAAAGATAAAATAATAAAGTAAAAATCCAATTATACCAATAATTATTACAAATAATATTATACTAGAGATTATAATAATATTTCTGTTATTATTTAAGTCTTCTGGTTTTTTAATATTTTCCATAATTCCTTATAATATAATAATATCCTTTGATAATTTAATTATTTTACTCAAAATATAATAATATCCTTTGATAATTTAATTAATTTTACTCAAAATATTATAAAATTTAATTAGAAATAAAAAATAGAATTTTTTTTAATTTTTACATATAAATAAAATATAAAATAAATATTTTTAATAATAATTAGATCTTAAAAATAAATAAATATCATTTCTATTCTTAATAAAATTCTGTAAAACTAAGAAAATTCTTTTA
This sequence comes from Alosa alosa, assembly GCF_017589495.1. NCBI lineage: Eukaryota > Metazoa > Chordata > Actinopteri > Clupeiformes > Clupeidae > Alosa > Alosa alosa. The sequence continues at coordinate 230,245 of NW_025962321.1, forward strand.
GTTTTTAAAATTTATAAAAAGTAAATATTATAAAATAAAACATATTATAATTATGATTTAATATTTTATATTATTAATATAATTTTTAATTTAAAATTATGTTAATATAAAATAAATAAATAAAATAAAAATAGATATTTTAAAGAAAAAAGGATTTATTATAAGATTATTTAAGTTTTTTTTATAGATAAAATGAGATTAATTAAAATTTAAATATAATGAATATATTTTAAAATATTATAAATATATAAATCAAGCCTATATATAATAAAAATAAAAATAAAAATACCTTAATCAATAAAAAAAATACTAAATTTAAAAATTTTATTAAATTCTTTAATAAAGCTATACTTATAACAAGATAGACTTATAAATCAGTTAATTATTTTAAAATATTTATTAATATTAAATTAAATAGATTTAAATTATAAAAAGAAAATATAAATATTCACCTTTACTTACAAATTTTTAATTAATTATGAACCTCCTTTCAGAATATATATATATATATATATATATATATATATATATAATTATATATAATTAATAATTTTTTATGATTTTTAAATGTTTTATTTTATTAATTTGTATCTTCTTCTTTATCTTCATTATCTTCTTCTTTATCTTCATTATCTTTTTTGTCTTCTTCATTGTCTGAATATAATAAATCTTCCGGTTCTTTTTCAGTATTTGTACTTGCATCTACTACACTTACAGGATTGTTAGGTGAATATGAATTAAATTGTATTTTTATATGTGGGATTTTTAGATCTTGTTCTATATTTCAATTATTGTTTGTTCTATATAATTTTGGTCTATTATCATTAATACTGAAATAATATGACAAAACTACAATTATACTAATAATTATACTAAATACTATTACAGCTATAATTATTTTCTTATTTTTTATATAATCATATATCTTTTCTGATTTTTTTTGTTTATCCATGTTTTATTATAAAAAAACAATATCGATAAAAATAATATCAATAAAATAAAAATTTATAATAATAAAAACATAAATTTATAAAATCTAAAATAAAATATTTATTTAAATTCTCTAAAATATTTATTTAAACTCTCTTTTTTATTCTTTTTTACAACAATATTCTAATCTTTTACCTTCCTATTTTATTATGTCATTTAATGTTATTATAAATTTCATTACTACTTTTTTATGTGATTCATCTTTTAACTATTTAAATACTCTATCTAAAAATGTTCTATATTTTCTAATAAACTAAGAGATTATTGAAATAATCTCTTTAACATTAGTTGAATGTTTTTTTAAATGTTCATTTATTTTCTCTATAATGTCTTTATATTCAGATCCTGTTTTTAATTTTTCCCAAATCTATACAACTGTCTTATAATATTTTATAATATCATTCATTTTTTTTGTATAAAAATTTTCATATTCTTGAAAAATATTTTCATATTCTTTTTCTAAATTCTTTTCTTTATATAATGTTTCTGTTATATGTTTATATATTTTATATGATTCAAATATCGTTGTATATATAGAAAATAATTCTAAAAATTCTTTTGCGTTTGAACTTTTTTCTTTCTTTTTCAAATCATATATTATAGTAGAAAGCATTTTTAATCTGTCATAATAATTATCATCGTCTTTTTTTAATTCTAACATAATTTTTTCTATTTTTTCAACATATTCTGCCTCTGTCATTTTTATTTTAATAATTGATTTATTAATCTAAATTTTATGTACATATAATATAATACTTAGCTTAAAATAATCATATTTTTTAATTAAACATAAAATATTTATTTATAAAATATTACTTTTATATCCTTTTTTTACATCTTTATTTTTTCCTATTTTATTATTTCATTATTATTCTCTGTTTTTCTACATTTTTTAACTATTTATATATTCTATCTAAATATACTCTATGATTTCTAATATTCTAAGAAACTATATCTTGAAAACTAATTAATATTTTATTTTATAACTAAGAAATTATTCTTTCAATAATATTTCTATATTTATGATACATAATATTACTTCAAATTTTATCCATTTCTTTATAATGATAAACTATATTCTATCCTTCCTATAAATAATATTTATTATATTTATCCAAAATATCCATAAAAAATTCCTTATTATTTTCACTATTTTCATATATATTATTTATAATCTATTTATAATATATATACCTTTTATATATTATTGTATATATGGGATCCATATCCATCCCATGCTATAAATAATATTATCATGATATTTTTTTATATTATTTTTATTAATTTTAAAAATCTAATCATCGGTTTGAATTTTAAAAATCTAATTAACAATAGATATTATAATACCTTTTTCATATCTTTCATCTATAAACTTAATAAATATCTCTTTTCTATTGTATTGATAAATTATATGGAATATTATTGTTTTTTAAATAATTAATATATTCTTCTATTTGTTTTTTATTTAATTTTATTATCATTTTTTTAAATTCATGTAAAATAATTAATAATTAATAATTTATATATAAATATATATAATTAATTATAAAAATATATAATATTATCAATATTTAATTAGTATTTAATTTTATTATGTTTTTTTCAATTTATATGTAATGGGATGAATATGGACCACTACTAAAATAAACTCTAACATTTTCAATATTTTTAATATTTTCATTGGGGTTTTAATAAATATTATTATTTTTGTAATATTTATATGATCTTGATATAATATTTTATCCGGGATGGATCTGACCCCCAGGGTTATACACAAAAATAAATTTTAACCATAAAAAAATAAATCAAAAAATTAATTATTTTTAATTTTAAAAAATATATTTTATAAAACTTTTCATATATTTTTATAATTAATTTGATTATAATCTTATAATCTTAATATTTATTAAAAATATAGCCCAGGATGGATGTGGAACCCAATAATTATAATCACCATCTTTACAATTTAAATATATAACGTCAATTATTATTAAACTTATATATTTATCATTATAAAATATTTTTCTTATTACTCTTCACATATATCCATCTTTATATAATTTTTCTTTTCATTGTTTATTAAGATCATCTTCACATATATTAATTAAACATCTATATCTATATGTAATTTTATCATGTTTAGGTATTAATATAGTTATTTATAAATATTTTATTTCATCATCAACGGTATATCCTTTTAGAACTTTCTACTTTTTTATTAACAAATCATAATAATATATAAAATTTCATTCATCTGTCTATCCTATATACTATATATTATTTGAACTTATTGTATTATACTTTTCTTTTGTAGACTAAGTAAATAATATTTCATTAAATATTGGTATAGGAGTTTTTTCATTAGGATTAATATATTCATGGTCTTTTAATAAATTTTTAATTTCTTTTATTTTATTAACTATAAAATTACTATTTATAAGTTTATTAAGTATTTTATTTAAATATTTATTAAGATTTTCATCTATATTATTAAAATTAATAGGTTGGAAAAAATTATATTCATTTATATTTTTAATATTTTTTCTTTTTATTTTAAATTCATTATATAATTTTATTATTTTCATTTTTATTTAAAAAATCTCCAGTTTTTGCATAATATAAATATAAATATTCATCATCATTTATTTTAATTAATTCTGATTTTTTTATAATATCCTAACTTAATAATTCTTCTATGGTTATTTTGATAGACTCTAACTCTATTGATTTTTTCTTTTTAAAATAATTTATTATTAAAAATATGATTAATATAATACTTATAATTAGTATTATTCTTTTTTTATTATTTCGTTTTTCTTTTTTCATTATATTAAATTATAATTTTTTTGTAGTTAGTTTATTTATAATTATATTATAAATAAGAATTATTTAATTATTATTTTCTATTTCATTTCATAAAATATATCTTTCTGGAATATCATAAAAATAAATTTCAATTAATTTTTCAATATCTTCTAAATTTAAACTATAATTAGAATTCTAATTATTATATTTACTATACATTATAATATGAGTCTATACATCACATATAAGTTTTATATCATTTATTTCAATATTTGGATCATTATAATCTCCATCTTTGCAATTTAAATATACAATATCTGTTATAATTATACCTACATATTCATTGTTATAAAATATTCTTCTTATTCATCTTCTCATATATCCATCTTTAAATAACTTCTCTTTTCATTGTTTATTAAGATCATCTTCGAACATATTAATTAAACATCTATATCTATATAGATTTTCTTTAATTTGAGGAATTAATATAGCTGTTGATCAATATTTTTTTATATTATCCGTAGAATATTTTTTTACTACTTTCTATTTCTTTATTAATAAATCATAATAATATATAAAATCTCATTCATCTGTCTATCCTATATACTATATATTATTTGAGCCTATTATATTATACTATTCTTTTATAAATGAAGTAAATAATATTTCATTAAATATTAATACAGGAATTTTTTTATTAGGATCAATATATTCATGATCTTCTAATAAATTTTTGATTTCTTTTATATTATTAGTTATTAAACCACATTCACATGCAAGTTTATTAAATATTTTATTTAAATATTTATTAAGATTTTTATCTATATTATTAAAATTAATATGTTTAAAAATTTTATATTCATTTATATTTTTAATATTATTTCTTTTTGATTTTAAACTTACTATATAATTCCATTATTTTATTATTATGTTTATATAAAAAATCTCTAACTTCTACATAATATAAATTAAAATTTAGAATTTCACTCTTAGTAATAAATTCTCTATTTTTTATAATATCCTAACTTAATAATTCTTCTATTGTCATTTTAATAGATTCTGGTTTTAATAAAGATTTTTCTTTAAAATATTTTATTATAATTATTATTGATATAATACTTATAATTATTATTGATATAATACTTATAATTATTATTATTATAAATATTATTTTTTTTTTTTTTTCTTTTTTCTTTTTTCATTTAAATATTAAATTATAATTTTTTTGTAGTTAGTTTATTTATAATTATATTATAAATAAGAATTACTTAATTATTATTTTCTATTTCATTTCATAAAATATATCTTTCTGGAATATCATAAAAATAAATTTCATTTAATTTTTCAATATCTTCTAAATTTAAACTATAATTAGAATTCTATTTATCATACTTACTATATATTATAATATGTATTTGAATATCGCATACAAGTTTTTTATCGTTTATTCTAATATATGGATCATTATAATCTCCATCTTTACAATTTAAATATATAAAATCTGTTATAATTATGCCTGTATATTCATTGTTATAAAATATTTTAATTATTACTCTTTCCATATATCCATCTTTAAATAACTTCTCTTTTCATTGTTTATTAAGATCATTTTCTAACATATTAATTAAACATTTATATCTACATATATTTTCTTTAGTTTGGGGAATTAATATACCTGTTCATATATATTCTTTTATATCATCAATAGAATATCTTTTTACCATTTTCTATTTCTTTATTAACAAATCATAATAATATATAAAATCTCATTCATCTATCTATCCTATATACTATATATTATTTGTACCTATTATATTATAATATTCTTTTGTAGACTAAGTGAATAACATTTCATTAAATATTGGTATAAGACTTTTTTCATTAGGATCAATATAATTATATTTTTTACATAAATCTTTAATTTTACGTATATTGTTAATTATTCAAGAAGATTCATATATAAATTTATCAATATTTTATTTAAATATTTATTGATATTCTTATTAATATTATTAAAATTAATAAACTAAAAAATTTCATATTCTTCTATATTTTTTAACTTTACTTCTTTTTTTTATCTTAAATTTATTATATAATTCTATTATTTTATTTTCATTTTTATGTAAAAAATCATTAACTTCTACATAATATAAATTAAAATCTCAAGTTTTACTCTCAGTAATAAATATTTTATTTTTTATAATATTCTAGCTTAATAATTCTTCTATTGTTATTTTAATAGATTTTGGTTTTACTATAGATTTTTCTTTTTTTCAATTTATTGAAATAATTTTGATATAATAATTATAATTATTATAATAATATTATAATAAATATTATTTTTTTATTATTTCTTTTTGTTTTTATTTTTTTCATTTAAATTTTAAATTTTATTTTTTTTTAGTTTAATTTATAATTATATTTTAAATAAGAATTATTTAATTATTATTTTTCTATTTCATTTCATTTTTATATATCTTTTGTGGAATATCATAAAAATAAATTTCATTATCTTTTTCAATATCTTCTAAATTTAAACTATAATTAGAATTTTTTTTTTTCATATTTACTATATATATATATAATATGATTCTAAACATCACATATAAAGTTTTTTCATTTATTTATTTCCAATCTTTGGATCATCATAATCTTCATCTTTACAATTTAAATATATAAAATCTATTATAATTATGCCTATATATTCATTGTTATAAAATATTTTTCTTATTATTCTTCTCATATATCCATCTTTAAATAATTTTTCTTTTTCATTCTTTTATTAATTTCATCTTCAAACATAATAATTAAACATTTATATCTATATAGATCTTCTTTATTTTGAGATATCAATATACCTGTTCATAAATATTCTTTTATATCATCAGTAGAATATTTTTTTACTACTTTCTATTTCTTTACTAACAAATCATAATAATATATAAAATCTCATTCATCTGTCTATCCTATATACTATATATTATTTGTATTTATTATATTATACTTTTCTTTTTTAGACTAAGTAAATAATATTTCATTAAATATTGGTATAGGCTTTTTTTCATTAGAATCAATATATTCATGATCTTCTAATAAATATTTAAGTCCTTTTATTTTATTAACTATAATATTACTATTTCAAAAATTATTAAGTATTTCATTTAAATATTTATTAAGATTTTCATCTATATTATTAAAATTGATAGGTTGAAAGATTTTATATTCATTTATATTTTTAATATTTTTTCTTTTTATTTTAAATTCATTATATAATTTTATTATTTTATTTTCATATTTATTTAAAAAATCTCCAGTTTTTACATAATATAAATTAAAATATTCATTATCATTTATTTTAATTAATTCTGATTTTTTTATAATATCCTAACTTAATAATTCTTCTATTGTCATTTTAATAGGTTCTAACTCTATTGATTTTTTCTTTTTAAAATATTTTATTGAAATTATTATTGATATAATACTTATAATTAGTATTAATAATAAATAATAATAAATATTTTTTTTTTTCTTTTTTTTTTCATTTTTTCATTAAATTATAATTTTTTTTTGTAGTTTATTTTTTTAATTATATTTATAAATAAGAATTATTTAATTATTATTTTCTAATTTATTTCATAAAATATATCTTTTCTGGAATATCATAAAAATAAAATTCATTGAATTTTTCAATATCTTCTATATTTAAACTATAATTAGAATTCTATTTATTATATTTACTATATATTATAATATGATCTAAACATCACATATAAGTTTTTCATCATTTATTTCCAATATCTGGATCATTATAATCTCCATCTTTACAATTTAAATATATAAAATCTGTTATAATTATACCTACATATTCATTGTTATAAAATATTTTTCTTATTACTCTTCTCATATATCCATCTTTAAATAATTTATCTTTTTTTCATTGTTTATTAAGATCATCTTCTCACATATTAATTAAACATCTATATCTATATATATTTTCTTTAATTTGAGGAATTAATATAGTTGTTCATATATTTTTTTTATATCATCAATAGATATATTTTTTACCACTTTCTATTTCTTTATTAACAAATCATAATAATATATAAAATCTCATTCATCTGTCTATCCTATATACTATATATTATTTGAACCTATTATATTATACTATTCTTTTTGTAGACTAAGTAAATAATATTTCATTAAATATTGGTATAGGCTTTTTTTTTTTAGGATCAATATATTCATAATCTTTAAATAAATCTTTAAGTTCCTTTTATTTTATTAACTATAAAATTTAAAATTTTAAATATTTCATTTAAATATATATTAAGATTTTCATCTATATTATTAAAATTAATAGACTGAAAAAATTTATATTCATTTATATTTTTAATATTTTTCTTTTTTTTTTTTAAATTCATTATATAATTTTATTATTTTATTTTTTTTATTTTTATTTAAAAAATCTCCAGTTTTACATAATATAAAATTTAAAATTTTCATTATCATTTATTTTAATTAATTCCATTTTTTTTAATATCCTAACTTAATAATTCTTCTATTGTTATTTTAATAGATTCTAACTCTATTGATTTTTTTCTTTTTAAAATAATTTATTATTGAAAATATGATTAATATAATAATTTATAATTATTATTAATATATAATATAATAAATAATATTCTTTTTTTTATTATTTCTTTTTTTTTTTTCATTTAAATATAAATTTTTTTAGTTTATATAATTTTTTGTAGTTTATTTATAATTATATTATAAATAAGAATTATTTAATTATTATTTTCTAATTTATTTCATAAAATATATCTTTCTGGAATATCATAAAAATAAAATTTCATTTAATTTTTCAATATCTTCTAAATTTAAACTATAATTAGAATTTTATTTATCATACTTTACTATATATTATAATATGTAACTAAACATCACATATAAGTTTTTTATCATTTATTTCAATATATGGATCATTATAATCTCCATCTTTACAATTTAAATATATAAAATCTGTTATAATTATACCTACATATTCATTGTTATAAAATATTTTTCTTATTATCTTCTCATATATCCATCTTTAAATAATTTCTCTTTTCATTCTTTATTAAGATCATCTTCTAAACATATTAATTAAACATTTATATCTATATATATTTTCTTTAGTTTGGGGAATTAATATAGATGTTCATAAATATTTTTTTATATCATCAATAGAATATCTTTTTTTACCACTTTCTATTTCTTTATTAACAAATCATAATAATATATAAAATCTCATTCATCTATCTATCCTATATACTATATATTATTTGAATTTATATTATATTATACTATTCTTTTTGTAGACTAAGTAAATAACATTTCATTAAATATTGGTATAGGCTTTTTTTCATTAGGATCAATATATTCATATCTTTTAATAAATCTTTAAGTTTACTTTTATTTTATTAATTATAAAATTACATTTATTTTTTATCAAATATTTCATTTAAATATTTATTAAGATTTTCATCTATATTATTAAAATTAATAGACTGAAAATTTTATATTCATTTATATTTTTAATATTATTTCTTTTTTTTTATCTTAAATTTATTATATAATTTTATTATTTTATTTTTATGTTTATATAAAAAATCTCCAACTTTTACATAATATAAATTAAAATTTTCATTTTTATTTATTTTAATAAATTCTTTTATTTTTTATAATATCCTAACTTAATAATTCTTCTATTGTTATTTTAATAGATTCTAACTTTATTATATTTTTTTTTTTTTAAAATAATTTATTATTGAAAATATGATTAATATAATAATTATAATTAGTAATAATATAATAATAATAATAAATATTATTATTTTTTTTTTTTTTTTTTCTTTTTTTATTTTAAAATATATAATTTTTTTTTGTAGTTTTTATTTATAATTATATTTAAAATAAGAATTACTTAATTATTATTTTCTAATTTATTTCATATTATATATATCTTTCTGGAATATCATAAAAATAAAATTCATTGAATTTTTCAATATCTTCTATATTTAAACTATAATTAGAATTCTATTTATCATATATTACTATATATTATAATATGAGTCTATACATCACATATAAGTTTTTTATCATTTATTTCAATATCTGGATCATTATAATCTCCATCTTTACAATTTAAATATATAAAATCTGTTATAATTATACCTGTATATTCATTGTTATAAAATATTTTTCTTTATTACTCTTCTCATATATCCATCTTTAAATAATTTTTCTTTTCATTTGTTTATTAAGATCATCTTCAAACATATTAATTAAACATTTATATCTATATAGATTTTCTTTAATTTGAGGAATTAATATAGTTGTTCATAAATATTTTTTATATCATCATCAAAAGAATATCTTTTTTACTACTTTCTATTTTTTTATTAACAAATCATAATAATATATAAAATCTCATTCATCTGTCTATCCTATATACTATATATTATTTGAGCCTATTATATTATACTATTCTTTTTTTAGACTAAGTAAATAACATTTCATTAAATATTGGTATAGGGCTTTTTTTCATTAGGATCAATATATTCATAATTTTTTAAATAAATCTTTAAGTCCTTTTATTTTATTAACTATAAAATTACTATTTTTATTAAATATTTCATTTAAATATTTATTAAGATTTTCATCTATATTATTAAAATTAATAGACTGAAAAATTTTATATTCATTTATATTTTTAATATTATTTCTTTTTTATTTAAATTCATTATATAATTTTATTATTTTATTTTCATTTTTATTTAAAAAATCTCCAACTTTTACATAATATAAATTAAAATTTTCATTTTTATTTTTTTTAATAAATTCCATTTTATTTTTTTATAATATCCTAACTTAATAATTCTTCTATTGTTATTTTAATAGATTCTAACTTTATTGAGATTTTTTTTTTAAAATAATTTATTGAAATGAATATGATTAATATAATAATTGTAATTATATAATAATAATATAATAAATATTATTCTTTTTATTATTTCTTTTTTTTTTTTTTCCATTTAATTAAATTTTTTTTAGTTTATATAATTTTTAGTTTATTTATAATTATATTTAAAATAAGAATTATTTAATTATTATTTTCTAATTTATTTCATTTTTATATCTTTCTGGAATATCATAAAATAAAATTCATTGAATTTTTCAATATCTTCTAAATTTAAACTATAATTAGAATTCTAATTATTATATTTACTATATATATTATAATATGAGTCTAAACATCACATATAAGTTTTTTTATCATTTATTTCAATATCTGGATCATTATAATCTCCATCTTTACAATTTAAATATACAAAATCTGTTATAATTATACCTGTATATTTTATTATTATAAAATATTTTTCTTTATTACTCTTCTCATATATCCATCTTTAAATAATTTATCTTTTCATTCTTTATTAAGATCATCTTCAAACATATTAATTAAACATCTATATCTATATAGATTTTCTTTAATTTGAGGAATTAATATAGATGTTCATAAATATTTTTTTATATTATCATTAGAATATTTTTTTACTACTTTCTATTTCTTTTATTAACAAATCATAATAATATATAAAATCTCATTCATCTATCTATCCTATATACTATATATTATTTGAGCCTATTATATTATACTTTTCTTTTGTAGACTAAGTAAATAACATTTTATTAAATATTAGTATAGGCTTTTTTTCATTAGGATCAATATATTCATGATCTTTAAATAAATCTTTAAGTCCTTTTATTTTATTAATTATAAAATTTCACATAAATTTTTTAAATATTTCATTTAAATATTTATTAAGATTTTCATCTATATTATTAAAATTAATAGGTTGAAAAAATTTTATATTCATTTATATTTTTAATATTATTTCTTTTTATTTTAAATTTATTATATAATTCCATTATTTTATTTTCATGTTTATATAAAAAATCTCCAACTTTTACATAATATAAATTAAAATTTTCATTTTCTTTTATTTTAATAAATTCTCTATTTTTTTATAATATCCTAACTTAATAATTCTTCTATTGTTATTTTAATAGATTCTAACTTTATTGATTTTTTTTTTAAAATAATTTATTGAAATGATTATTGATTAATATAATAATTATAATTAATATTATAATAATTATAATAAATATTATTTTTTTATTATTTCTTTTTTTTTTTCATTTTCATTTAAATATTAAATTATAATTTTTTAGTTTATTTATTTAAATTATATTTAAAATAAGAATTACTTAATTATTATTTTCTAATTTATTTCATTTTATATATCTTTTTCTGGAATATCATAAAAATAAAATTCATTGAATTTTTCAATATCTTCTAAATTTAAACTATAATTAGAATTCTATTTATTATATTTACTATATATTATAATATGTATCTAAACATCACATATAAGTTTTTTATCATTTATTTCAATATCTGGATCATTATAATCTCCATCTTTACAATTTAAATATATAAAATCTGTTATAATTATACCTATATATTCATTGTTATAAAATATTTTTTTTTATTACTCTTCTCATATCCATCTTTAAATAATTTTTCTTTTCATTGTTTATTAAGATCATCTTCTCACATATTAATTAAACATTTATATCTATATATATTTTTTATTTTATTTTGGGGGTATTAATATAGTTGTTCATATATATTTTTTTATATCATCAATAGAATATCTTTTTACTACTTTCTATTTCTTTTATTAACAAATCATAATAATATATAAAATCTCATTCATCTATCTATCCTATATACTATATATTATTTGAGCCTATTATATTATACTATTCTTTTTTGTAGACTAAGTAAATAACATTTCATTAAATATTGGTATAGGCTTTTTTCATTAGGATCAATATATTCATAATCTTTAAATAAATCTTTAATTTCTTTTATTTTTTAATTATTCAATAAATTCATGTATAAATTTTAAAATATTTCATTTAAATATTTATTTATTAAGATTTTCATCTATATTATTAAAATTAATAGACTAAAAAATTTTATATTCATTTATATTTTTAATATTTTTCTTTTTATTTTAAATTCATTATATAATTTTATTATTTTATTTTCATTTTTATTTAAAAAATCTCCAACTTTTTACATAATATAAATTAAAATTTCATTTTTTATTTATTTTAATTAATTCTTTTTTTTTATAATATCCTAACTTAATAATTCTTCTATTGTTATTTTAATAGATTCTAACTCTTTATTGATTTTTTTTTTTTAAAATAATTTATTGAAAATATGATTGATATAATAATTATAATTATTAATAATAATAATATAATAAATATTATTTTTTTTTATTTCTTTTTTTTTTTTTTTTTTATTTTAAATATAATTTTTTTTTTTTTTATATTTTTTTTATTTTTATTTATAATTATATTTAAAATAAGAATTATTTAATTATTATTTTCTAATTTATTTCATAAAATATATCTTTCTGGAATATCATAAAAATAAAATTCATTGAATTTTTCAATATCTTCTAAATTTAAACTATAATTAGAATTCTAATTATTATATTTACTATATATTATAATATGAGTCTATACATCACATATAAGTTTTTTTTATCATTTATTTCAATATAAAAATCATTATAATCTCCATCTTTACAATTTAAATATACAAAATCTGTTATAATTATACCTACATATTCATTGTTATAAAATATTTTTCTTATTATTCTTCTCATATATCCATCTTTAAATAATTTTTCTTTTCATTGTTTATTAATTTCATCTTCTCACATATTAATTAAACATCTATATCTATATAGATTTTTCTTTAATTTGAGGAATTAATATAGATGTTCATATATATTTTTTTTATCATCAATAGAATATTTTTTTACTACTTTCTATTTCTTTTATTAACAAATCATAATAATATATAAAATCTCATTCATCTGTCTATCCTATATACTATATATTATTTGAGCCTATTATATTATACTATTCTTTTTAGTAGACTAAGTAAATAACATTTCATTAAATATTGGTATAGGACTTTTTTTTTTGGCCAGGATCAATATATTCATGATCTTTAAATAAATTTTTAATTTCTTTTATTTTATTAACTATTAAAATTACATTCATTTGCAAATTTATTAAATATTTCATTTAAATATTTATTAAGATTTTCATCTATATTATTAAAATTAATATGTTGAAAAAATTTATATTCATTTATATTTTTAATATTATTTCTTTTTTATTTTAAATTTATTATATAATTCCATTATTTTATTTTCATGTTTATATAAAAAAAATCTCCAACTTTTACATAATATAAATTAAAATTTTCAATTTTCATTTATTAGTAATAAATTCTTTATTTTTTTATAATATCCTAACTTAATAATTCTTCTATTGTTATTTTAATAGATTCTGGTTTTATTATAGGTTTTCTTTTTAAAATAATTTATTGAAAATATTATTGAATATAATAATTATAATTATTATTAATATAATAATTATAATAAATATTATTCTTTTTTTTTATTTCTTTTTTTTTTTTTTTTTTTATATTAAATTATAATTTTTTTTTATAGTTTTTGTAGTTTATTTATAATTATATTATAAATAAGAATTACTTAATTATTATTTTCTAATTTATTTCATAAAATATATCTTTCTGGAATATCATAAAAATAAAATTTCATTGAATTTTTCAATATCTTCTAAATTTAAACTATAATTAGAATTCTATTTATCATACTTACTATATATTATAATATGTATCTATATATCGCATAAAAGTTTTTCATCGTTTATTTCAATATCTGGATCATTATAATCTCCATCTTTACAATTTAAATATATAAAATCTCTTATAATTATACCTGTATATTCATTGTTATAAAATATTTTGTTTATTACTCTTCTCATATATCCATCTTTAAATAACTTTTCTTTTCATTGTTTATTAAGATCATCTTCTCACATATTAATTAAACATTTATATCTATATAGATTTTCTTTAGTTTGAGGAATTAATATACCTGTTCATATATATTCTTTTATATCATCAATAGAATATCTTTTTACCATTTTCTATTTCTTTATTAACAAATCATAATAATATATAAAATCTCATTCATCTATCTATCCTATATACTATATATTATTTGAGCCTATTATATTATACTATTCTTTTGTAGACTAAGTGAATAACATTTCATTAAATATTGGTACAGGCTTTTTTTCATTAGGATCAATATATTCATGATCTTTAAATAAATCTTTAAGTCTTTTTATTTTATTAACTATAATATTACTATTCATATATAAATTTTTAAGTATTTCATTTAAATATTTATTAAGATTTTCATCTATATTATTAAAATTAATAGGTTCAAAAAAATTTTATATTCATTTATATTTTTAATATTATTTCTTTTTTATTTTAAATTCATTATATAATTTTATTATTTTATTTTCATTTTTATTTAAAAAATCTCCAACTTTTTGCATAATATAAATTAAAATTTTCATTTTTTTTTTTTTTAATAAATTCCATTTTTTTTTATAATATCCTAACTTAATAATTCTTCTATTGTTATTTTAATAGATTCTAACTCTATTATTTTTTTTTTTTAAATAATTTATTATTGAAAATATGATTAATATAATACTTATAATTAGTATTAATATAATAATTATAATAAATATTATTCTTTTTTTTATTTCTTTTTTTTTTTTTTTCATTTAAATTTTGTAGTTTTTAATTTTTTTTAATTTATTTAAATTATATTTTAAATAAGAATTATTTAATTATTATTTTCTAATTTATTTCATAAAATATATCTTTCTGGAATATCATATAAATAAAATTCATTAATTTTTTTAATATCTTCTATATTTAAACTATAATTAGAATTTTATTTATCATATTTACTATATATTATAATATGAGTCTAAACATCACATATAAGTTTTTTTATCATTTATTTCAATATTTGGATCATTATAATCTCCATCTTTACAATTTAAATATATAATATCTATTATAATTATGCCTATATATTCATTGTTATAAAATATTTTTTTTTTATTACTCTTCTCATATATCCATCTTTAAATAATTTTTCTTTTTTTTTGTTTATTAATTTCATCTTCAAACATATTAATTAAACATTTATATCTATATAGATTTTCTTTAATTTGAGGAATTAATATAGTTGTTCATAAATATTTTTTTATATCATCAATAGAATATTTTTTTTTACTACTTTCTATTCTTTTATTAACAAATCATAATAATATATAAAATCCCATTCATCTATCTATCCTATATACTATATATTATTTGAGCCTATTATATTATACTTTTCTTTTGTAGACTAAGTAAATAACATTTCATTAAATATTAGTATAGGCTTTTTTTCATTAGGATCAATATATTCATGATCTTTAAATAAATTTTAGAGTCCTTTTATTTTATTAACTATAAAATTACTATTTTTAAATATTTCATTTAAATATTTATTAAGATTTTCATCTATATTATTAAAATTGATAGGTTGAAAGATTTTATATTCATTTATATTTTTAATATTTTTTCTTTTTATTTTAAATTCATTATATAACTTTATTATTTTATTTTCATATTTATTTAAAAAATCTCCAGTTTTTGCATAATATAAATTAAAATATTCATTATCATTTATTTTAATTAATTCTGATTTTTTTATAATATCCTAACTTAATAATTCTTCTATTGTTATTTTAATAGATTCTAACTCTATTGATTTTTTCTTTTTAAAATAATTTATTATTGAAAATATGATTAATATAATACTTATAATTAGTATTAATATAATACTTATAATAAATATTATTCTTTTTTTATTATTTCTTTTTTTTTTTTTATTTATATTAAATTATAATTTTTTTTTTTAGTTTATTTATAATTATATTATAAATAAGAATTACTTAATTATTATTTTCTAATTTATTTCATAAAATATATCTTTCTGGAATATCATAAAAATAAAATTCATTGAATTTTTCAATATCTTCTAAATTTAAACTATAATTAGAATTCTATTTATCATACTTACTATATATTATAATATGAGTCTATACATCACATATAAGTTTTTTATCATTTATTCCAATATCTGGATCATTATAATCTCCATCTTTACAATTTAAATATATAAAATCTGTTATAATTATACCTGTATATTCATTGTTATAAAATATTTTGTTTATTACTCTTCTCATATATCCATCTTTAAATAATTTATCTTTTCATTGTTTATTAAGATCATCTTCTAACATATTAATTAAACATCTATATCTATATATAAATTTCTTTTAGTTTGAGGAATTAATATAAATGTTCATATATTCTTTTTTATATCATCATTACCACTACTTTCTATTTCTTTATTAATAAATCATAATAATATATAAAATCTCATTCATCTGTCTATCCTATATACTATATATTATTTGAACTTATTGTATTATATTGTTCTTTTGTAGACTAAGTAAATAATATTTCATTAAATATTGGTATAGGCTTTTTTTTTTCATTAGGATCAATATATTCATGATCTTTAAATAAATCTTTAAGTTTCTTTTATTTTATTAACTATTAAATTACTATTTTTAAATTATTAAATATTTCATTTAAATATTTATTAAGATTTTCATCTATATTATTAAAATTAATAGGTTGAAAAAATTTTATATTCATTTATATTTTTTAATATTTTTTCTTTTATTTTAAATTCATTATATAATTTTATTATTTTATTTTCATTTTTATTTAAAAAATCTCCAACTTTTACATAATATAAATTAAAATATTCATTATCATTTATTTTAATTAATTCTCTATTTTTTTTTATAATATCCTAACTTAATAATTCTTCTATTGTCATTTTAATAGGTTCTAACTCTATTGATTTTTTTTTTTTAAAATAATTTATTAAAATTATTATTGATATAATAATTATAATTATTATTAATAATAATATAATAAATATTATTTTTTTTTATTTTTTTTTTTTTTTTTTCATTTAAATATTAAATTATAATTTTTTTGTAGTTAGTTTATTTATAATTATATTATAAATAAGAATTACTTAATTATTATTTTCTATTTCATTTCATAAAATATATCTTTCTGGAATATCATAAAAATAAATTTCATTTAATTTTTCAATATCTTCTAAATTTAAACTATAATTAGAATTCTATTTATCATATTTATATATTATAATATGTATTTAAATATCACATATAAATTTTTTTATCGTTTATTCTAATATATGGATCATTATAATCTCCATCTTTACAATTTAAATATATAAAATCTGTTATAATTATGCCTGTATATTCATTGTTATAAAATATTTTAATTATTACTCTTTCCATATATCCATCTTTAAATAACTTCTCTTTTCATTGTTTATTAAGATCATTTTCTAACATATTAATTAAACATTTATATCTACATATATTTTCTTTAGTTTGGGGAATTAATATACCTGTTCATATATATTCTTTTATATCATCAATAGAATATCTTTTTACCATTTTCTATTTCTTTATTAACAAATTATAATAATATATAAAATCTCATTCATCTATCTATCCTATATACTATATATTATTTGAATCTATTATATTATACTGTTCTTTTGTAGACTAAGTGAATAACATTTCATTAAATATTGGTACAAGACTTTTTTTTCATTAGGATCAATATAATTATATTTTTTACATAAATCTTTAATTTTACGTATATTGTTAATTATAGAATTACTTTCATATATAAATTTATCAGATATTTTATTTAAATATTTATTGATATTCTTATTAATATTATTAAAATTAATAAACTAAAGAATTTCATATTCTTCTATATTTTGAACTTCACTTCTTTTTATCTTAAATTTATTATATAGTTCTATTATTTTATTTTCATTTTTATGTAAAAAATCATTAACTTCTACATAATATAAATTAAAATCTCCAGTTTTACTCTCAGTAATAAATATTTTATTTTTTATAATATTCTAGCTTAAAAATTCTTCTATTGTTATTTTAATAGATTTTGGTTTTACTATAGATTTTTCTTTAAAATATTTTATTGAAATTATTATTGATATAATAATATTATAATAAATATTATCTTTTTATTATTTCTTTTTGTTGTTATTTTTCATTTAAATATGATTTTTTGTAGTTTAATTTATAATTATATTTTAATAAGAATTATTTAATTATTATTTTCTATTTCATTTCATATTATATATCTTTGTGGAATATCATAGAAATAAATTTCATCGGATTTTTCAATATTTTCTGTTTTAAAATTAGAATTGTCTTTATCATATTTACTATATATACTAATATATAACTAAACATCACATATAAATTTTTTATCATTTTTTCCAATATCTAGATCATTATTATGGGTCCATATCCATCCCGGACTATAAATGATATTTTTATCATGATATTTTTTATTATTTAAATTGAAATAAATAATTAATTATAATATTTTTATTAATTTTAAAAATCTAATCATCGGTTTGAATTTTAAAAATCTAATTAACAATAGATATTATAATACCTTTTTCATATCTTTCATCTATAAACTTAATAAATATCTCTTTTCTATTGTATTGATAAATTATATGGAATATTATTGTTTTTTAAATAATTAATATATTCTTCTATTTGTTTTTTATTTAATTTTATTATCATTTTTTTAAATTCATGTAAAATAATTAATAATTAATAATTTATATATAAATATATATAATTAATTATAAAAATATATAATATTATCAATATTTAATTAGTATTTAATTTTATTATGTTTTTTTCAATTTATATGTAATGGGATGAATATGGACCACTACTAAAATAAACTCTAACATTTTCAATATTTTTAATATTTTCATTGGGGTTTTAATAAATATTATTATTTTTGTAATATTTATATGATCTTGATATAATATTTTATCCGGGATGGATCTGACCCCCAGGGTTATACACAAAAATAAATTTTAACCATAAAAAAAAATAAATCAAAAAAATTAATTATTTTTAATTTTAAAAAATATATTTTATAAAACTTTTCATATATTTTTATAATTAATTTGATTATAATCTTATAATCTTAATATTTATTAAAAATATAGCCCAGGATGGATGTGGAATCTAACACTTACATACATCTATTATTTTTTCATTTATTTTTTAACTTTTTGAATTTAGTATATTATAGCACAAAACTATCTGAATAAATCAAAATAAACATTATCTGATACTTTTATTTCTTTTATAATGTCAATTATATTTTTTGTATAACTTGCCTCTACTATTTTTAAAATAATAATAATTAAAAATTTTAAATAATATCTTTTATAAATAGAATTATTTAAATTTATTAATTTCATATGAATTAAACATAATAAGAGTTATTATAAAAATTTAATTATTTTTATAGTTTTAAAAATATTTAAATATTTAAATTTAAATATTTTATTATATAATATAAATAAATTTAAAAATTATTCATTTGAAATATAAAAAAATTTATTTAATAATTGTCTCTTTATAATCCTAAACAAAATCCCATTTCCTATTTTAATAAATTTTTTGCGCTATTCAAATATTTCTTTATTTTTTCATTCTATTCTTTATTACTTTTTACCTATTTTAATATATGTTCTAATCTATATTTATAATTTCTCCCATAATCTCCTGTTATTAAAAGATATGTTTTTCCAGGTAATAATCATTTGTTTTTTAAAAAAATTCTTTAATCTGTTAACAAAACTTTCATATTTAGGAAGTCTAAAAGCTTTCATAAGTTTTAATACTTTCTTATAATGATTTACTATATCATCCTTATTTTCACTATAAAACTTATTATACTCATCTAAAACACCAAATAATAAATCCTTACTTTTATCCTAATATACATTGTCTATTATATGCTTAGAAATTTTATATGCTTCATATATTCTAAAAATTCAATTGCATCTGATCATATCTCATTTCTCCCTATTTTATTTAACTAATTACATATATTTTCATCCACTATATTTTATGTCCTCTAAACTCCTTAAATTATCTAATTTAGTCTTTATCCTATCCTCATATTTTATGTTTATGTATAAATTTAATTAAATTATATCATATCTATTCTAATTAATAAAAATTATTTAATTATTATCATAAATAATATATATGTCTATTTAATACAATAATATTCATAATTTTCAAAAAAAATCTAAAATTAAAATATTATTTCTCTCATTAAAGTGAAGTTAATTCTGTATGCTTCTTATTTATTATATTATTTATTTCTTCTATATATTTAGTTATTGTCTAAGATTTTTCATCATCTCCTTTTACTAACTTTAAAAAACTATCTAAAAATACTCTATGTCTCTTTATTCTCTAAAATATTAATAAAACGAATAATACAATATCCTATACCATTTTCTTCTCTTTTAATATTGTATTTATTTTTGCTATTATAATTTTTGCATATTTCTAATTTTTTAATTCCTATACTATTAATATTGCTTTGCTAAAATATTTCATTATATCAGCTTTCTCATTCATATAAAATCTCTAATACTCTTTCAAAACATCCATTAAAACTTCCTTATTCTTATGCTAATATTTAATATCTATTATATGCTTAGAAATTTTATATGCTTCATATATTCTAAAATATTCTACAAATAATTCTAAAAATTTTTTAGTTTCCTTATCTTCACTACTTTTCTACACTTCATATAAGCATTCACAAAACTATTTTAATGAATTATAATAGTGATCATCAGTATTCTTCATCTTATCTAAAGTTTCTCTTATCTTATCAATCCCAACTTCTGCCATTTTTTAACTTAAAACATATAATCATAATTAAACTTAAAAAAAAATAATTATTTTTTAAAACTTAAACTTAAATAATAAATTCTAAAAAATTATAAATGTTTTATTATATTACTCTTATACACATTTACTTAACAAAATAATATCTAATGATCCATAAAAACTATATTAACATATATTGCTTCTGAAATTAAATGATTAAAGTTCTTTCTAATAACATATATATCTACAGAAATAACAACTATCTCTAAATAGACCTAACTCAATTCCCAACAAAAAGACCCCCTCTTTTTTAACATAAATACCTTATAGACTTCTTAAAATCATTAACAGCTAATAAGATAATAGAACTTACATTCCATTAATATCTTTCTAGTCTAAACATCTATCTTTTTAAAAACTCATTTCAATTAATTATACTAAATAAATACAATGAATATACACAAATATGGAAAATGATTAGAATATAAATTCGAAAATTTTCCATAAAAAGCACTTCCTTCGACCCAGAAATGGGAAGAAGGAAGTGAAGGGGTTCGAATCCGATCAACCCCTTATTACTACTAATATTTTTAAGTCCTCAGTTTTAAATGTTTCTAATGGCAGTTCCACCACTAATTACGAGTAGGTTCCTCAAGACTCTTGTGCGACCTTTCCTAAATAGGGGGTGGTGGAATCAAGCCCTATAAAACTCTACCCTATGTCATCCTCATATGATGACGGGAAAGGCGCAGTTCGAACCTCCTCCAATAAAAGGAGAAAAACTGATAGGGATAGTGATTAGTCTATCCCCAATCAGCCAGAACACATCCGGCCATGTGGTACTAATCAAAAAATCACATGTGGGTGTTGATGTCCGAATATCAACATCCAACTCCGACGTACGTCTTAGACTCCTTGCTAAGATAGAGAACTCATGAGATTAGATGTCTGACATCGAAGCTCGTGAAAATCTATTAAGGCTTGACAAGCTCAGTGGAAGGTATGACATCATTTCAAAGATAAATGATGCCATGACCTCTCTATTAGCCTCTGATGAGATTAAGGCTTTAGATAAGGATAACTTCTCTATAGAAGTTATTAATTATCTAACTTACATCGGTGGTATCATTTACAAGGATATTGTAAATGGTACTAAGTCCATGTCATCTATTTAGGTTGTTGGTGCGTAGACCAAACCCACCAAGAGATCTTTTGTCAGTGAATTGGGTCGTTATCTCAACTCCTTACAAAGACACTCAATAAAGTTAAACTCACTAAGAGAGAATCACGCAGACTGAATCATTGGAGGACATTGACCTCCAATGAAGAAGCTGCTGATGATCATAGTGTGATTTAGCGAGAAATTGAGTGTGTAAGGTAGAAGATCCAATCACACTCGAAAAGGGAGCATAGAAAGAACTCTTGTAGGGAATTCTATGCTCAAAACCACCTTTTCGAGACTAAAGAGGGTTTATTTTACCGTACTAATGTACGTCAAGGTAACTTAAAAACTCTTTAGGATGTTAATGAAGAAGAAATTCAGAAGTTAACATTAAAAGTTCTGTTTCAGTAGGATAGATTAAACTAGGCTGTGGGGCGTTGCAAGGTGATTCATTATCTCCACTGTTAATTATTTAGTTATAGTTTAGTCTCTATTCAATAGAGATGAAATGGTTCTAGTTAGAGACTAGTTCATAAGATTAATTAGGAGATAGAGACATACTAGGATGGAGAAATCCGAAAGGAATTTCTCTTGAGTATGTTATAGGCTATCCCTAAGAAAACTTATGAAATATCTCAATGGTATCAACCTCAACCTTTATAATAGTATAGTCAAGGTGTAATGTAGAAAATAGAGTACTTAAGGGAGGTAGCCTTATCGGCTGCTAATGATTTTAAGACGTCTATAGGATACTTATTATGTTAAAAAAGAGAGGTATCTTCCATTGGTAACTAAGCTGGGTCTACTCTGAGACGTGAAGACTATTGTTGTTCTAGTAGCTATAAGTATTATTATAAAGAACTACAATTATTTGATTTTAGAGATAATATCTACTAATATATGTAAATAGATAGTTTATAGAGTAATCTATTGATTATTAGATATTATTTGATAGAGTAAATATGCATAAGTATAAGGTAATAATAAATAAATTTAGTAAAAAAAATTTAAATTAAATTATATATTAATTAATTTTTTTTAATTATTGATTTATACTATTAATTATTTTTACTTATATGCTCTATATATTTATTTTTAATTTTAAGAATTTAAATTTATGTAAAAAATAGAATATAATATAATAAAAAATAATATATAAATTAAAGTTAAGATAAATTGATATTTAAGAAATAAATTTAAATAAATCAAAAGTTTTTTTTATAATTTTTTACTATATTAATAACATTATTAATATTATTTAAATATTTTTTATTAAAACATAAATTAAAGAATAAAAAAAAAATCGTTGTATTTTTTTTATAAATATCATCGGCGAATTAAATAGTTATGTTGAATTTAGAAGTTAAAAGTATAAGATAGAGTTGAAACAATAATTTTACAGAAATAATTGATTCTATAGTGGGAAATTTTATAAAGATGAAAAACAATTATTATAGCACATTTTAGAGAGTTATATTTTTATATTTTAGATAATATAGATTTTAAAGTAATAAATTATATAAAATTAAAAGAATAAAAAAAAATTATTTGTATTAAATGATAATGGTAAGGATTTTTAATAGTTTTATTTTTTGATTTAGAACTTATAATAATAGAATATGATAATACCTCGAATAAAATAAATATTATAAAAAAATTTAAATTAGAAACATTAAAAGATGATGTTTATCTCGAAGAAAGTTATAGATTATTGGAAAATAGACTTATTACTGATCTTTCAAAAAAATTTTTATACATGTTTAATAAAAAATTTATATCATACAAATAACATCTGATAAAAAAGATTTTTAATAATGTGAAATAAAAATTCATATTGTTATATTTTAGATATAAAAAATAAAAGTATAAACCCAATATCAAATTGAAATATGAATATGAATTTAAAGAATTTTACATTAATAAATGATGAAAAATTGTTAATTATATGTTCTGAAAATAATAAAAATTTTGATTTAAAAATATATAATATAGATTTATTAAATTCAAGAATTGATATATGTAATGATTATGATAATATTTTTTAAATACAAATAAAATTTCTAAAAATTCAGATGATAAAGGAGGATATTTTACTGTAAAATTATAAATATTAAAAATTGAATACTTATATCTATTGATAAGGATACTGAATATATATATTGTTTACATATTAATTTATTTAATGAACTTATATTTTATAAAAATCAAAAGTTTAAAAAAAATTTAATAGAGGATATTAGTTTTATTCAAGATTATACATTAATAGATAATGGTAATAGTATGATAATATATACCTGTATATATATAATTTTTTATGTGATATAACATATGATGATGAAAAAAATTAATATAGAATATACAATATTATAGAATAATCTATTTATAATTGTTTCTAGTCTTACTTATATCGATAATAATATTTTTTTCTTAAGTTCTATTAGTCTAAATAATAATAATGGTTATTTTTTTAAATGATCATTAGAAAAAAAAGAAATAGAAACATTATTAGAAATACCAAATATATTTTGTGAATGCAAATTAAAAGATATTCTTTCTTTAGTAAATAATAATAAATTAGCAAATATAGATTATTTATTTATAAAAAATGAATTATGTAGCCGTTTTATGAATATACCTTTTGAACATAAATTTTCAATGTATGTATTAGCCTTTTATGTATTTGAATTAGAAAAAATATTAAGTAAAAATATTAATGATATTAAAAATATTTTTTTATATAATAATCATATATTTGTAACAGGAGATAATTTTACATTTATATTTAATGATATATTAGATAAAATAGATATATATAATAAATATTTTAATTCACAAGAAGAAACCAAATATATTTATAAAAAGAATGAATTAACATATTATTTTATTAAAAACTATTGTACTATATTTGATAATGAATGAAATATTATTGATAAAATAAAATTCGAAAATGATATATATGAAGTATAAATTCTAAAGATTATTTTTCTATAAAATTTATAATAAATAATAATATTAAATATATTTTATATCAAATATCATCTGATATGAATATTGTCGAAGAAGAATTTGAAGAAAATATTTTTTATTTTAGTTTATAGTATTGTGATAATCTAATATATATTATTAATAATAATAATTTATATTTTATAAATAAAAATTTTAAAAAAATACCAATAAATATTTTAGATTTTAATAATGATAATAACATAAAGATAAATTAGTTTTTAATAACAAAAGATAATATACTTATAGTATTATTTAATAATAGTTTTGTTAATTTTATGATACTACTAATGAAATGAAACAATTTAAAATATCTTCTAGAGATATGAGTATAGAATTTAAACATAAAGATATGAAAATGAAAAAATATATGGATATAAACATTTAGATGATATAACTTATATATTATTTTATAGTGAAAATGATAATTATTCATATTTATTAGATATAATAATTATAGATAAAGAAAATAATTCATTAACTATATTCTTATCATGTTTCAATATTAATATTAAAAGTTTATTATATTTTAATTCTTGTTTTTATATATATAATAATAATAGTCATATACTTGGAAAATATAATTTGATTAAATATTTTGATACTGATAATATAATGATAATGGAAATGAAAAATATATATTTAGCTGAGGATTTATGTTGAAAAAGTTCATTTTCTTATTTATTTGGTATTTGATGAATATATATTTATAAAAATAATTTATCATATGTAATGTTATTAGTAGATTATAAATTAATTATATTAGTAGAAAAGGAATTAAAAGAATTTATACCATTTTATTATAATATAGCTATACATGAATTTTATTAGGTCAAATATATATTCGCTTTTAATAAAAAGTATATAATAAATTAGAATTTTCATATGTTTTAAATATATATGATATGAAATTAAATTTTATAACATGTCATGTTTTGATATAAAGATTAAAGATAATCTATTATCTATAAGAAGTGATATAATAGATGATAAACTTATTACATTAACAAATAAAACTATTACATTATTTTCATTTATTAATGAAAACCTTATAAAATTAGACTCAATTACTCTTGAAGATTTATATGGTATGGGAATATTAAATGATAAAATTTTTTTAAAAAAAAAAGAAAATATAAGTATTTATAAAATATTAGAAAATAAAAAATCAGATGATAATTTTTTAAATATTTTGACTTCATGTTGTATATCATCAAATAATAATCAAAAATATTTATTAAAGTATATTTATTCAATATCTATTGAAAAAGAAGGAGATTTAATTTTAATGAATAATAATAATTTTTCTTATATTATAAGTTATTTTAATAATGAACTATTATTCTGTTAGATTAATTTTAAAAATGAAGAAATATCTAATATAAAATCATATATATAGTTAGATGATATAATAGCAGATTTATGCAAAATTGATGATGATAAATTTTTGGTTCAATTAAAATCAGATGAGTTTATAGTATTTCGTTTTACATTAGATAAATTTGAAAAAAGATAATAATGAATATAACTTTTATAAAAAAATTCAAAAAATATATCTTTAAATATATTAAACTAACTAACTAATTATTTTAAACTTATTATAAAAAAATAAAATTAGTTTAATTAAATATTTTTTTATTTAACTAAAATAATATAAAGTTTTAAAAATATTAGAAAAAAATTAATATAAATTTATTATATTATATTATTACTATTAACAATATTAAAATATCTTTATAAACAAATATTTAATATTTAATTAAATATATTATTTTTAAAAATATTTTATTTATATAGTTTAATTTGTTATATATAACAATAGAATTTACAATTTTCTATATTATTCAATATATTATTATCTAATATATTCTAAATATATTTATAATTTTCCTTTTTTATCTATAATTCTTATAGTAAAATATCTTATAAAATATAAATTTAAATAATTTAATTTATATTTTTAAAAATTTTCTTTTTATAAGATATTTTATTAAATATAAAATTATTGATTTTTTCTTCTATATGTTATTTGAATTTATTAATATCTTCTTTACTACTTAAAATTAATAAAAATATACATAAATAATAATTCATTTTTTAAAATTATTTTTTTATTTCTTTATTAATAAAAAATAATAAAACTTTAAATTATAGAAAGTCATGAATTTTTTTTATACTTTTTTAAAATTATTAAAAACAATATATATTATCTATATTCATTTGTTTATATTTACTAATAGAATTTTTAATTATATTTTTAAATTCATCATTTTCTATTTTAGATAAATCTATGAATTTATTATTAAAATCATATTTTTTAAATAATATAATAATAAAATTCTAAATTTATATATTTTTATATATTCTTTATTTTATAAAATTTATTTTTTATATATTAAGGATAAAAATACATGTTCATAGTTATTATTAATATTGGAAAAATAAAAAATATTTTTTTTACTATCTATAGATATTATTTTTATAATTTTCTTCAAATATTTCATCAATCGAATTATCATCTTCATTCTATATCATTTTCTTTTTTATTTTTGTAGTTTTCTTTATTTTGTTTAAATGGTTTTATTTCATTTTTATATATTAAATCACTGTCTTTACTATTCTCAATAGACTTATAAGATGATATATTATCTTCATATATAGTTTCTTCTTTAATTATAATTTATATAGTTTCCTTTTATATTAAATTTTTATTATATAATTCTTCTATAGAATTAAATCTGAATGTATTATAAATAACTAATTATTCTTATCATTTATATCTATATTATTCAGATTTCTTGAATTATTTTCAAAACTATAGTAATTTTGATCTAATAATAACTAATCTAAATTATTATTTTCTTTTATAGTTATTAAATTGTTTTTGTTATTAGATGAAGGTGGTTTTTTATCTTCTTCTTGTTTATTATTATGGTCATTATTTTTCTAAATTTTTCTTATTAAAATAAATAAATTTAAAAAGTAAAACTATAATTATTATTATAAAAATCAATATATAAATAATTATTATTGTATCTTCATGATATTTTTTTTTTTTTATATTTTTCATATTTTTATTTAATTTTAAGATACGTTAAAAAAATAAAATATCCTATAAATTTTTTTGATAATATATTATTTATAGTTATAAGTTATAGTTGCATTTGTTTCTATTACAAAAAAGAATTATAATTATCTGATTTTAGAGATAATACCTATTAATATATATAAGTATGTAGTTATAAATCAATTCATAGATTATTATAATATATAATAATTTGAAGAAGTAAAGTAATAATTAATTAATTAATTTTTAAAATTATAAAATAAAAACAATATGAATTAAATAAATATAGGTTTTTTTATTTCATATATTAATGAATTTTTTAATTATATTAATGTAATGAATAATATAAAATAAGATAACAATATATATATATATCGAATAGAATTTTATATAGTTTTTCTATGTTTAGAAAAAATCAAAAATTAAAAAAAATTATTTATAGTTTATTTATAGTTTATTTTATTTTATGTCAATAAAAAATTTTTTAAGTCTGAATATTTTATTTTATGTTTTATATATAAAAATCTATTAACTAATATTATTTCTATTATTAAAAATAATATTTTAAAATTTTAAAATTTAAAAAAATAAATTCGAATATTATTTAAGAAATATAATAATTCTTTAATAAAGTTTAATTTATAATTTATATAAATTTTTTTATTTTTATATATGGCTTATAGAGAAGATATATAATTTTTATATCTTAATGATGCAAATTAAAATTTTATTTTTAATAGTATTAATACAATTTATTAAATTAGATAAATTTAATAATAATAAAGATATATTAGAAAAGTATTATGGATTATCGATTTATGCAAAAAACTTATTATCGGCAGATGATTTAAAACAATCACAAAAATATATTGCAATTATGGGAATACATATATATGTTATCTAATTCTAGTGATATGAAAATTAATAACGAAAGTAATTTAAAACAATTTATATTTTAATTATTTTTTTAATAATAAAGATAAAAAATGATTATTCTATTTCATTCTATTTCTAAACATATAGAATATACAAATAATATAACTTATAAAATGCAGAAAATATTATAGATAGATTCAATAAAAAAGAAGTAATTGATTTATTAATATTTTCTGTTATATTAGATAATATAGATGATACAAATTCTAAATCTTGAAATTCAGATGAATCAAATTATTTTCATAAAAATTTAAAAAATCTTTTAACAAAGTTAGATGAGGATGGGATTAAATATAATAATAAATATAAAGACATATTATAATTATTGATGAAATTTGATGAAATATTAATTTTAAAGAAGATATAGCTAATAAATATAAGTTAATAAAACAATATACATCTGATATGATAAAATTGGTTTTGAAATAGTAGATAAAATAACTAATAAAAATGTTAAAAAAATATATGTTTATTGAAATATTTTTATTTTAGTTTATAGTATTGTGATAATCTAATATATATTATTAATAATAATAATTTATATTTTATAAATAAAAAATTTTAAAAAAAATACCAATAAATATTTTAGATTTTAATAATGATAATAAATATAAAGATAAATTAGTTTTAATAACAAAAGATAATATACTTATAGTATTATTTAATAATAGTTTTGTTAATTTTTATGATACTACTAATGAAATGAAACAATTTAAAAATATCTTTCTAGAGATATGAGTATAGAATTTAAACATAAAGATATGAAAATGAAAAAAATATATGGATATAAACATTTTAGATGATATAACTTATATATTATTTTATAGTGAAAATGATAATTATTCATATTTATTAGATATAATAATTATAGATAAAGAAAATAATTCATTAACTATATTCTTATCATGTTTCAATATTAATATTAAAAGTTTATTATATTTTAATTTTGTTTTATATATATAATAATAATAGTCATATACTTGGAAAATATAATTTGATTAAATATTTTGATACTGATAATATAATGATAATGGAAATGAAAAATATATATTTAGCTGAGGATTTATGTTGAAAAAAAGTTCATTTTCTTATTTATTTGGTATTTGATGAATATATATTTATAAAAAAATAATTTATCATATGTAATGTTATTAGTAGATTATAAATTAATTATATTAGTAGAAAAGGAATTAAAAGAATTTATACCATTTTATTATAATATAGCTATACATGAATTTTATTAGGTCAAATATATATTCGCTTTTAATAAAAAAGTATAT
Source organism: Alosa alosa (assembly GCF_017589495.1). Classification (NCBI taxonomy): domain Eukaryota; kingdom Metazoa; phylum Chordata; class Actinopteri; order Clupeiformes; family Clupeidae; genus Alosa; species Alosa alosa. Next base: position 261,449 of record NW_025962321.1, read on the forward strand.
AATAAATTAGAATTTTCATATGTTTTAAATATATATGATATGAAATTAAATTTTATAACATGTCATGTTTTTGATATAAAGATTAAAGATAATCTATTATCTATAAGAAGTGATATAATAGATGATAAACTTATTACATTAACAAATAAAACTATTACATTATTTTCATTTATTAATGAAAACCTTATAAAATTAGACTCAATTACTCTTGAAGATTTATATGGTATGGGAATATTAAATGATAAAATTTTTTTAATAAAAAAAGAAAATATAAGTATTTATAAAATATTAGAAAATAAAAAATCAGATGATAATTTTTTAAATATTTTGACTTCATGTTGTATATCATCAAATAATAATCAAAAATATTTATTAAAGTATATTTATTCAATATCTATTGAAAAGAAGGAGATTTAATTTTAATGAATAATAATAATTTTTCTTATATTATAAGTTATTTTAATAATGAACTATTATTCTGTTAGATTAATTTTAAAAATGAAGAAATATCTAATATAAAATCATATATATAGTTAGATGATATAATAGCAGATTTATGCAAAATTGATGATGATAAATTTTTGGTTCAATTAAAATCAGATGAGTTTATAGTATTTCGTTTTACATTAGATAAATTTGAAAAAAAGATAATAATGAATATAACTTTTATAAAAATTCAAAAATATATCTTTAAATATATTAAACTAACTAACTAATTATTTTAAACTTATTATAAAAATAAAATTAGTTTAATTAAATATTTTTATTTAACTAAAATAATATAAAGTTTTAAAAAAATATTAGAAAAAAAAATTAATATAAATTTATTATATTATATTATTAATATTAACAATATTAAAATATCTTTTATAAACAAATATTTAATATTTAATTAAATATATTATTTTTAAAATATTTTATTTATATAGTTTAATTTGTTATATATAACAATAGAATTTACAATTTTCTATATTATTCAATATATTATTATCTAATATATTCTAAATATATTTATAATTTTCCTTTTTTTATCTATAATTTTATAGTAAAATATCTTATAAAATATAAATTTAAATAATTTAATTTATATTTTTTAAAATTTTCTTTTTTTATAAGATATTTTATTAAATATAAAATTATTGATTTTTTCTTCTATATGTTATTTGAATTTATTAATATCTTCTTTACTACTTAAAATTAATAAAAATATACATAAATAATAATTCATTTTTTAAAATTATTTTTTTATTTCTTTATTAATAAAAAATAATAAAACTTTTAAATTATAGAAAGTCATGAATTTTTTTTATACTTTTTAAAATTATTAAAACAATATATATTATCTATATTCATTTGTTTATATTTACTAATAGAATTTTTAATTATATTTTTAAATTCATCATTTTCTATTTTAGATAAATCTATGAATTTATTATTAAAATCATATTTTTTAAATAATATAATAATAAAATTCTAAATTTATATATTTATATATTCTTTATTTTATAAAATTTATTTTTATATATTAAGGATAAAAAATACATGTTCATAGTTATTATTAATATTGGAAAAATAAAAATATTTTTTTTACTATCTATAGATATTATTTTTATAATTTTCTTCAAATATTTCATCAATCGAATTATCATCTTCATTCTATATCATTTTCTTTTTTTATTTTTTGTAGTTTTTCTTTATTTTGTTTTAAAATGGTTTTATTTCATTTTTATATATTAAATCACTGTCTTTACTATTCTCAATAGACTTATAAGATGATATATTATCTTCATATATAGTTTCTTCTTTAATTATAATTTATATAGTTTCCTTTTATATTAAATTTTTATTATATAATTCTTCTATAGAATTAGAATCTGAATGTATTATAAATAACTAATTATTCTTATCATTTATATCTATATTATTCAGATTTCTTGAATTATTTTCAAAACTATAGTAATTTTGATCTAATAATAACTAATCTAAATTATTATTTTCTTTTATAGTTATTAAATTGTTTTTGTTATTAGATGAAGGTGGTTTTTTATCTTCTTCTTGTTTATTATTATGGTCATTATTTTTCTAAATTTTTCTTATTAAAATAAATAAATTTAAAAAGTAAAACTATAATTATTATTATAAAAATCAATATATAAATAATTATTATTGTATCTTCATGATATTTTTGTTTATTTATATTTTTCATATTTTTATTTAATTTTAAGATACGTTAAAAAAATAAAAATATCCTATAAATTTTTTGATAATATATTATTTATAGTTATAAGTTATAGTTGCATTTGTTTCTATTACAAAGAATTATAATTATCTGATTTTAGAGATAATACCTATTAATATATATAAGTATGTAGTTATAAATCAATTCATAGATTATTATAATATATAATAATTTGAAGAAGTAAAGTAATAATTAATTAATTAATTTTTAAAATTATAAAATAAAAAACAATATGAATTAAATAAATATAGGTTTTTTATTTCATATATTAATGAATTTTTTAATTATATTAATGTAATGAATAATATAAAATAAGATAACAATATATATATATATCGAATAGAATTTTATATAGTTTTTTCTATGTTTAGAAAAATCAAAAATTAAAAAAATTATTTATAGTTTATTTATAGTTTATTTTATTTTATGTCAATAAAAATATTTTTAAGTCTGAATATTTTATTTTATGTTTTATATATAAAAATCTATTAACTAATATTATTTCTATTATTAAAAATAATATTTTAAAATTTTAAAATTTAAAAAAAATAAATTCGAATATTATTTAAGAAATATAATAATTCTTTAATAAAGTTTAATTTATAATTTATATAAATTTTTTTATTTTTATATATGGCTTATAGAGAAGATATATAATTTTTATATCTTAATGATGCAAATTAAAATTTTATTTTTAATAGTATTAATACAATTTATTAAATTAGATAAATTTAATAATAATAAAGATATATTAGAAAAGTATTATGGATTATTGATTTATGCAAAAAACTTATTATCGGCAGATGATTTAAAAACAATCACAAAATATATTGCAATTATGGGAATACATATATATGTTATCTAATTCTAGTGATATGAAAATTAATAACGAAAGTAATTTAAACAATTTATATTTTAATTATTTTTTTTTAATAATAAAGATAAAAATGATTATTCTATTTCATTCTATTTCTAAAACATATAGAATATACAAATAATATAACTTATAAAAATGCAGAAAATATTATAGATAGATTCAATAAAAAAAGAAGTAATTGATTTATTAATATTTTCTGTTATATTAGATAATATAGATGATACAAATTCTAAATCTTGAAATTCAGATGAATCAAATTATTTTCATAAAAATTTAAAAAATCTTTTAACAAAGTTAGATGAGGATGGGATTAAATATAATAATAAATATAAAGACATATTATAATTATTGATGAAATTTGATGAAATATTAATTTTAAAGAAGATATAGCTAATAAATATAAGTTAATAAAACAATATACATCTGATATGATAAAATTGGTTTTTGAAATAGTAGATAAAATAACTAATAAAAATGTTAAAAAATATATGTTTATTGAAATATTTTTTATTTATTTCATTTTACATTAACTACTATATCTGGAATGTATTTTAAAGGAAATATTCTATATAATTTAGTATGATATCATATTTTAGTTAAATATATATTAGATTATGTAGTGAAAATATTTGAATATTTAGATAGTGAGCTAGTAAGTTATAATATATTTTTTAATTATTTAAAAAAGATATTTATTAATTATAAACTATCATTATTAGAATTAAAAGAAAAAATAAGTATAGAATTATCAAAAATAGAAGTAGAATATAATAAATTAGTTATTGAAGAATGAGAAAATTATTTAATGGATAGATTATTAAGGGAATTATTTGGTAACTTCTATGATGATATTTTAGATTATTTTAATAGTAAAAAATTAAATTTTTTCAATACATATACATATACACATTTATTTTTTAGAAATAGAAATATAGAATTTTTATTTTTTAAAACATATTCTTTTAATAAATTTTCAGAATCTTATTTAGAATTAGCAGTAAAAAAAGAGATAGAAACTAAATTTTTAAAAGAAAATGATGATTCTTTAATTAATAAACCTATTTTTATCAAAAACTTATAAAAATATCTGAAGTTTCATATTATTATTTTAGTATATAATATATTAGAAAAAGTAGAGAAACATATTGTATATCTTTTAGATAAAATAGAAGTAAACATAATGAAGAATTAAAAAATAAAACATGAGTAACATAGTTAAATTCAATAAAAGAATCAATATCACTATTAAAAAATAATAAAAAATTTAAAAAATTATCATTATTAAAAAAGAAAAGTAAAAAAATTTAATTACTAAAGATATGAATTAGAATTAGAAAAACTTAAAGAACTAATGGATATATTAATTAAAATGGAAGAAAATATAGAAAAAGTTAATAAGGAATCTAAAACTATACGTGATGTTTTATATTTATTTTCTGATGATGAATAATAATTAATTTAAATTTTTATTTATATTTTTCAATATTATTTTTATTACTAGTAATCTTAGTATTAAATAAATTTTAACTATAGGTATAATTTACTTTATCTTATACTAAAATAATAATTAAAATATTTTTTTCTTAAATTTAAATTTCTACTTTTCAACTATTTTTAGATTATATAGTATAATAGTATAAAATCTAATATAAAATAATTATAGATATGTAGTAACAATAAATTTATATCTATATTTATTATTCTATTAATTAACAATAATATTTGTATTTTCAATTATAAAGTTATATTTAAGATATATTAGTATTATAGAATATATCAATTAATATAGATAAGCATTGTTATATATATTTGATATCTTAACAATAAAAATTTATTCAATAGTGTAAATATTTTAGAATAAATTAAAAAAAGATGAATAAAAAAATGAAGATGGAATTTGTAGAATAATTGATATATGATTATATGTAATTTTAAAAATTTAATATTTATTATTCAATATGATAAAATATTTATTTTTTTAATTAAAAACGAAAATAACTTAATAAAAGATATTATTAATTCATTATATAATCTAATTTTAATTCATATACAAATATTAAATTAATTATTTAAATTATATTTATAATTTTAAATTTTTAGTTAAAAATATATCCGCATCAATATAATAATTTTTATATTTATAATTTTTTATTAAAAAAATAAAATATAATATTATATCCTATAAATTCCCTTCGTTTGTGATGGAAGAAAAGATAAAAAAATTAAATAAATTAAAATAGAAGTTTGACGGTATTAAATGTCAACTAGAAATATTACAATCTACTATTTATGATTCAAATAATACATCATTGATTGATTTAAATATAAAAAATTTAGAAGAAGATTATAAAAGTTTGAAAAAATTACAGTTAAAACTGATAAAAAAATTAAATTCATATAATTCTAAATAAATTAATTTTTGTATCAACACAAAATAAATAAAATATATGAGTGAAAATGGCATTAGATTCTCTTGAAATGTTTTTCCAAATGATCCAAATAATATAGATTCTCTTGTAATTCCTGCAGGATGTATATATACTCCATTTTTAAATGAAATAAAATCAACAGAAACTTTAAATACACCCACACAATGTTCAAATAAAAATTGTCACGGATTCTTAAATATTCATTGCTATATAGATCAAAATAATAAATTCTGATCATGTAATTTCTGTCTAACAAGAAATCAATTACCTTTTAAATATATTAAAAATGAACCAGTTGAACAAAATTCTGAAAATGACGTAATAATCTATAATTTAGAAACATAGAATAATTTTAAAAATCATTATATATTTGTAATTGAAACTAATATATCACAAGATCAACTAAATTATCTTACAGATAATCTTTCTCAATTAATAACATCATTTCCAGATGATGATAATTCTTATATTTCTCTAATAACATATTCAAAAAATATAAATATTTTTGATCTTAGATCTTAGTATACTTCATCTTTTTGTTTTAATGGAAATTATACAATAAAAACTCAAAATGATCTAATAAAATATATGAATAATATTAAATTAAATGATCCAAATCTTGTTACTCCTCTTAAAGAATGCGAAGATAATCTACATAAAATATTATCAAATACAAAAACTTCAAATTGACATAAATTAAAATCAGAACGTCCCATAAATTCAACCGGTAATGCTCTTATAATCGCATTATCATTATCTAATCCGGAAAATAATACTAGAGTACTTTTATTCACTTCTAATTTTAATACTAATGGTTCTGGAAAAGCTGCTGATCTATCCTTAAAAGAAAAAGTAAGATCTTATAATGATATAATGACAACAAATGCAAAATATTTCGAATCTTCAAAATATTTTTTTGATTTATTAACAGATTATTCTATTCAATTATCAAATAATACAATATCTTATGATATCTTTGGTATAAGTTTAGACGAAGTAGGTCTATCAGAAATGCATTCATTATCATATTATACAGGTGGATATATAGTTTCTTATGATGCATTTAATGATGAAGAATTCTCCCAAGTATTAAAAAATTTATATATAAATTCTAATCAATTTTCTAATAGATATAATTCTGTATTTCTAGAAATAGTCACTTCTAAAGATATTAAAGTATGTGGTGTAATAGGTGGAGTAACTTCATCAGAAAAATCATTTTATAATAGACAATTAAATACAGAATATATAACTAAAAATGAAAAAATAGGTTGTTATAATTCTAATATATTTAACTTAGGCGCATCCTGTGATAATAATTTTTCAATTTCAATTTTCTTTGATGTTGTTTTAAAATCAATTACTACTTCAAAAAATTCACAAATACAATTTCAATTATATTATAATAATAATAAAATGAAAGTAACTACAATTAATCTAGAAAGAGTAGACTTTGATCATGGTGAAAAATGTGAAAAATTATTAAATTCATTCGATCAAGAAACATCCTCTTCCTTAATATTAAGACTGGTAATAGAAAGATCTTTCTTATGTTCTAATAGTTCCTATTTAAATATACAAAAAAATATAATATTAAAAAATTCATCTCAAATTGTTAAATGATTAGACTGCGTATTAGTAAAAATGATGCAAAGATGAGCTAATTATTCAGTAGGATTATATAATACATTCCATTTAAAAACAAATATGGTATATTTACCATAGATGTTCTTTTATATAAGAAGAAGTAATATAGTACAAGTAGAACAATTTTCCGTAGATGAATCTCTATTATCAAGATATTTATTATTAAGATCAAATGTAAGTGATACCTTACTACAAATAATGCCATTATTATTAACTTATTCTTTATCTCAAGAAGAAAATCCAATGACATAGTTACCCGATGCTTCAGTTAGAAAACCAGATAATATTCTAGTCTTAGATTGTTATACAACCATAATATATTGAAAAGGTGCTGAAATAATAAACTGAATGGAACAAAATTATCATATATCAGGCCAATATCCAGAATTTACTGAAATAATTTCAGAATCTTGAAAAGAAGCATATAAATTAAAAAGTAGAACTTACCCTGTTCCTACCCTAGTAGAATGCGAAATTAATGATTCTTAGTCTAGATATCTTATCAGTAAATTAAATCCATCTATAACCCATAAAACACATGATGTTAGTAATAATAATATAAATAATAATAATCAATTAGAAGATGAATAGCCTTTATTTACAGATGATGTTTCTTTAAAAACATTTTTACATCACTTAAGAAAAATAGTAGTTGAAATTTTTAATTAATTTTATTTTTTAAAAAAATTTTTTTATTTAATTATCTACTTGATATAATAAACATTATCTTCATTTGTTATATTTGTTTCAAAATTGAAATAATTGAATATAGATTTAATAAAATAAATTTCTATATCATTTTTATTATTAATGATAATATCCCTATTATTTTTTAAATTTTCTTTATTTATCTTTAAATCTATATTAAAATAAAATAAAAATATATTCTATATCTCAATAAAACATTCATTAAACTCAGCTATAGGTTTAATATCTTTTAAATTTAAATAATTTATTATTAATCTTTCAGTAATACCATTTATTATCTAATCTACATTATTTGTACTCAATTTTATTAATTTCTTTATACTAATAAAAAATAAATCTTTATCTATCATATTTGTGATTAATTAAATTAATTAATTTAAAATAATTTCTAATAATAAAATTCTTTTTTCTTAATTTTTATATGAAGCCATATATAATAATTAATTCTTATTCTAGTCATTAATTTATTACACTCTTTATTATAACAATTTATTTCTCTATTCTCTATTAATTTTTCATAACTATATACATCTAATGAATGATTACATTCAATATTCTTTAATGGAATAAAATATTCCTTATTATTAATAGGACAAATATAATCTTTATTAATTTTTTTATTCTTTATATCATCAATAAAAAATGATAAATCAATTATAAAATTCTTTTCATTTTTATCTATAGAGAAATTTTTATTCTTTATTAAATTATCTATAAAAATATTAGATGATGAAATTAAATTATCAATTAAATCTTTTGAAATTATATATTCTTCATCTATTATAATTTTATAATAAATCTATTCTATAATTTCATCTAAATAAATATCTATATATTTAATATAATTCTATATTAAATTATTTTATATTTTTATCTATTCATGAATATTCTTCCTTTCCATTAATAAGATTAAACATAAAAATAAATTAAAAAATAATAATTTATGATAATAATAATAATATTAATTTTAAAAAAAATTAAATCTTCGATCATTAATTTATAATATAAATATATTATATCATAAAAACTAATAATAAATTTATATATAATTAAAACAAAAATTAAAAAATATTTAATCAGATGATTTATACATTTTTAAATAATCTAGAAAATATTCACGTATTTGTCTTTATATTTTCTTCTCGTGTTCCCATTGTTTTAATTTCTTTATATAAAAAAATTGATAAATTTTTTATTATTATTTTATTACTGTACTATAATTCTTCTAACTATTCCATTAAAATATATTTTCCAGGTATATCTATTTTAAAATTAAATAAAAATTTTAATAATGATAAAATATCTTTAACTAATATAGAATTATTATTAGCTGTTAATTCTTTATCATTTTTTAATATATTCTATAATATAAATGAAATATTTCTAAAAAATAAATCTATCTTTAATATTATTAATGAAAACTAATTAGAAGATGTACATAATATTTCTAAATCCTAAATAAAAATCTAAATTTTTCTCTAATAATTCATATCATATTCTATATTTAACATTTTAGATATTTTATAACAAAACTATATAGATGAAATACAAAAACTAAGATTAGGATCATTTTGTACTATAGTAAAATTCTCTATTCATCTAGTTAATAATGTTACTGTCTTATAATTATATATCTATGAAGAATCATTAATTATTATTTCTATTAAAAATTTTACTATTTCATTCTTTTCTTTCTATGTTATATCTTCTATATTAAATCATACTATTAATTGAGATAATAATTCATATACTTCTTTCTTATATTTATCTAATTTAATTAAATCTATTAAATACATTATAAAACTATTACTATATGTTGATATATACTATATAATATTTGTTTTATTTATTATTAAATAATATATTAATATAAAAAATTTATAAGTAAGTTCTTCTTCTCTATTATCCTATAATATTAATAATTTCATTATACATTTTACTATTTCTTTTTCTTCTCCTTCATAATATACATCAGTATTACAAACAACTTCTTTTAATATATCTAAAATTGTTATAATATCTTTATTATCTGTATTTTCTATTATATTAATAAATGCATTAATATTATTAATATCAATAAATTGTTTTTTTATAATAATATCTGACTATGATAATGATTTTATTATACTTATTACTGTCTCCTAATTAATATTATTAATAAATAAATATAATAAATTTTCTAATAATCCATAAGATATTAAAATATTATTAATATCGTTAATAATATAAATATTATTACATAATATTTTATATATTAAATTCAATAAAAAATTAATATCAATATAATAATTTCATATAATCATATATTTTATTATTTGAGGTATTATCTATAATACAAATGTAGATAATATTATTAAATTTTTTTCCATTTTTATTAAGCAAATACTAAAAGTTATTATTTTTATATTTATTTCTTTATCTTTATTATAAATTTTAAATAATTGAGTTATTACATTAACTATATCCTATAATCATAAACTATTTAAATATTCATTTTTATACTATATAAATGATGTTATTATAAATAAACATTCTAATAATATTTTTGGATCTAATATTCAAATCTTTAATATAGATATTAAATGAATTATTCCTAACTAATTATTAAATTTTTTTAAATAATTATTATCTTTTATAATATGTAATCTAATCTATTTTAATATTCCAAGTATTTTAATTTCATCCACTTTCTAATCAAAAATTATTAAGAAATTTTCTACATTATCATCTTTTTCTATTATTTCTACTTCTTGTCCATTTAATTTTAATGCCTAACTTGCTGTTAATCTATTTTCTGGTATCTTCTAAAAACAACCTAATAAAAAAACTTCCATTTCTTTAGATATATTATCAGGTAAAGTAGGAAAACTATCACTGACTATTTTATACATAGCAGGCATAGGTCCTAAATCATAATAAGGTGGTTTACCTGTCAATAGTTCTATTAAAGTAGCTCCTAAACTTCACATATCAACTGCTGGAGTTATTGAATCAGTCATTGATACCATTTCAGGAGCCATTCAATAAGGAGTTCCTACAATAGAAGAATTCTTTAATACATCTTCTAATCTAGTTGCTAATCCAAAATCTGTTAATTTAATCAATCCTTCATCTGATAATAAAATATTAGCTCCTTTAATATCTCTATGTATAATACCCTATTCATGTAAATAATTTAATCCCTCTAATATTTGCATTAAATAAATTTTTATTAATTCTTCAGTTCTATCTTTTTTATCTAATTTTTTAAATATTTTAGATAATGATCCCTATTCTAAATATTCCATTAATATAATAAGAGAATCTTTTGTTATTATAGATTTTTCATATTTAACTATATTAGGATGAGAAAGTGATTTTAATAAATCAACTTCTAGTATTATATTTTTTAATATATTTGAATCTACATCAAATATAATAATATATTTCATTGCAAAAATTTTATTACTCTATGTGTCTAATATTTTATAAACATGGGCTTGTGCACCACAACCTATTAATCCTAAAACTTTATACTAATTTAATAAAACCTAATTAACTTTAAGCATTTGTGTTGAATAATATTTATGTTAATTACTTAATAAATTTTTTATTATATCTTCAATTTTAATTATACAGAAATAATTTTCAGATTTAGTAAATAAACTAAATTTATTATCTTTTATTAAAATACTAACTAATATTAAATAATTCTAATTCTATTCTTCTTTAGTTAAATGAAAAATTTCTCTCTATAAACAATTTTTATATATTTTCTTTTGATTTAAACCTATACTTAAAAATAATTTAATATCAGTACTAGAAAATGCGACTATATTAAAATTTTTTTCTTTAAATATTTCTATAAAATCTTCAGTAGTAAAATCATGATATATTTCATTTAATATTACTGATTCTATTTGATTTGTTTTAATATTTTTATCTGACCATATCTTTTTAAATATATTTGAATCTATATTATAATTTTCAAATTCTCATTTATCTTCCATATCGATCTCTTCTGTAATTTTATTTTTATTTTTAAAACAATATAATTTTTCATATATAATAGGAATTTCATCTATTAATAATAGTGATTCTTTATTTTCATTTTTAACTATTTTTACTACATTCAAACAATTATTATAAATTTTACGTATAAATAAATTTTCATTATTTAATTTTTTTCTTAATAATTTTATACAATTTTCTTTATTTAATTCTTTAAATAAAAAGATAGTAGTTTCTATCAATATTTTTTTATATTTTATAACATTTTTATTATCATCAAAATAATTAAAATAAAATTTTATTATATTGAATAAAATCTATTCATAACATTGAATATCTTGATAATATTTCTATATAAGAAGACATAAGTTTCATATACTTTCAGGTTCTTTTAATTTAGAAAAATGAGGAGATAAAAGTATTAAAATCTAATCTTTATATTTTTCATCTATATTAATAACTAATTCTACAAAAAAAGAAAATAATAAATCTTTATAATATGGTTGAGAAAAATAAATACAAATTTCATTTAAACTTAATAAACAAAGATTATTCTAAAATTTTATTATTTTTAAAATCAATTTTAAACTTTCTTTAATAACAAGTTTATTCTAAGAATTTAATCCACCTTTATATATCATTTCAAATAAAATATCTTTAGAATTATCATTAGTTAATAAATTTCCCAATATTTTTATTTTTAATATTTTTTCAGAATTTTTTTCAAAACATAAATAAAAATTTTTATAATGAGAAGTGAATAAATTTTTATATAATTTAGAAAAATATAAAATATGTTTTAAAGTTATTCATCTTAATGAATATATAGTAGAATAAAGATAAGAAATTAAAATATTTTTAATATTTAATAGTATAGCATCTTTCAATTCAGTAAATAATTCTGAATATTTAATAAATATTTTCATTATCATAAAGACATGAGGAATATTATTAGATTTTAAATAATTATCTAATAAATTCATTATTTCGAATACTTCATTTTGATCCTATGGAATATATTTATAGATATAGTCTAAAATAATTAAACATTTACAATTTTCTAAATGTTTAATTAAAAAGAGTATGATTTTTTTATTAATAATTATTTTTTTAGATTTTCTTAAAACTAATAATACACAACATAATACTTCAGTATTATCTGTCATTTTTTTAATTAATAAATTTTCTAATTCTTCTAATTCTATAATATTTTCTGAATATAATACAGCAACTTTTCTTACACTTTCTTCTTCATCATCTAATAATTCTAATATAGCTTCATTTTTTAAATTATCAAATAATTTAATATTTATTTGCATTAATGATTTTAATCCTAATACTCTTACCATATAATTGGATGATTTTATTGATTTTTGTAATGTATTTAAAGTTAATGTTATTATCTATTCATTTTTACTAGCATAAGTTACTATATAAGAATATATTATCTTTTTTAATAAAATATCTGCAACTTCTAAAGCCATTATCATTTTTGGAAATAAATAAGACATATCATTACCATAAGTTGTATAAGCAATTATCTTTCTAATTGTATTATAAATATTTTCTTTTGGAAAAGTATTTGGTTTTGACAAGTAATTTATAAGAGTTGTTTCTATTTCTTCAATTTCACCTTTTTTATATTCAACAATTCTTTCCATTATAAATTTGAAACACAAATTAATTTAATTATAAAAAAATATTGTTTAATACTAATGTAAATAATAATTTTAATATATCAAGATTTTTTAAATACATATCCATTTTAAATTTACCTATATATTTTATAAAACATAATCCTAAAAATACCATTTCTAATATTACGTTTATTAAAATTATTATGTAAACAAATAATATAACATTTTTTATTTCTTTATTTTTAGATAAATTATATTTTGAAATATTTTTCTTTTTAATTAAAAATTTATTTCATTTTATATATTCTATTGTTATTGAAATAAAGTAAATAGGAATACAAACTAGCATATAAATACCTATATTTATAGGAATATCTAAATTTTCTTTATAAGAAAATCCATTTATTAAAATTCTAATTAAAAACAATAATAACATTATTAAAAAATTAGTAGCTGAAGATGTATCTATAGAATTTTTATCTAAAACTTCAGATGACATTAAATAAGCCAATATTATGAGATATTTTAAATATATTTCATACTCTAATAAAGAATGTGAAATATATGATTTTTTTATATAAATTCTTATAATACCAATACAAAAAATACCTGTAAGAAAAGTAGATAATAAAAATTTATAATTTGTTTGATATTTAAAAACATATATTGAAAATAATGATTGAAAAATAACAGTAACAAAGTTTATATGATTTATAAATAATTTTAACATAATTTTTTATATACACAAAATAAAAATATTTAATTGATAAAAATATTATAATATATTTTTTATAAGTAAATATTATTTAATAACAGATAAAAAAATATTCTAAAACTATTATAAATTTTTATATATAATTCAAACTTAATTATTTGGTATTTTTTTCTTAATACATGTTATAAAAATACTATTTCTATTATTATATTTATAATTAATAATTATGTAAATATTTAATGTTTTTAACTTTGATTTTTTATTTTTTTTCTAATTATATATCGATAGATTATTAGATGTTATACTTTTATTTCATTCTAAATATTCTCTTGATATAAAAATAATATACATAATAATATTAAAAATAATATACATAATAATATATATCAATTTTTTTCTATAAAATCTTTATTTTTATTAAGTATTTTATCTTCATAATTAAAAATATATATGTTAAAAAAACAAAGATATCTTAATAAAATTAAAAAAAATGAATATAAAAAAATAAAAACTGAAATATAATCAATATTTATATAATATTCTATTTTTTTAGAAACTATAAAATATGATAGTATTAATGCATATCTTATATATATTTCTAATTCTAAAAATAAAGTAGTATCAATTAATTTTAGATAAGATCTTAAAATTGAAAAAGATTGAGCAAATATACATAAAAAAGATAAACCCTATTTGTATTTTGTATTAAATTTAAGAGAATATATTAAAAATAATATTTGAAAAATTATTAGTATAATATTTAATATATGTTTTATAAAAAATATTAATTTTTATTTATTATCCATAAAAATTTATAAAAACAGAAAAAAATAGTTTTATTACATTTTAATAAATATAAAAATATTTTTTATATTTATTATTTTTTGTGTTATTTATTAAAAATAAATTATAAAATTATGAGTGAAACATTAGAAGATATACAAAAAAGAATTAAAGAATTAAAAGAAAGAAGAGAGAGAATTATTATAGGTTATAAAAAATTAAAAGATTTAATATTATCAAGTGTCAATAGTAATAATAGTTCTAATATAAATTTAGAAGAGAAAGAAATTTTTGAAATATGAAAAATCAAAAGTTGAGTAAATAATATTATAGAAAATGGAAGTGTTAATGAAAAAAAAGAATTGATAGATCAAATAAATAAATTAATAGAGAAAGAAGGAGACGATCACTAATTGATTTTAATTTTTAATTTTTTGATTAACTCAAATTTATGAAAATATATAAGAATGGATATCTTGATTATATAAAAGCATTACAATATTATTAGAATAATATGAGAGAAATTTATGATGAAAAAGAATGCTATTTATTTATAATAACTTCAGAAGATTTAGATTCTTTATTATGTTGTAAAATTATTGTTAAATTATTATAGGGTAATTGTATTAATTATTAGATAAAAATAGTAAAAAATTATGAAGAATTATTATTATTATTTAATAATAATATTATTAAACAAAATAATATTTTTTCAATTTTAATGATTAATATAGGAAATAGTATCGATTTATTTTAGATCTTATTTGGTGAGATGTCAGAAGAAGAATTTGAAAAAATTAGAATTTTTAAAATTTTTATTATTGATAGTAATGAAATTGTAAATGAAAATAATATAAATGAAAAAAATAGATTTATTTGCGTAATATCTTATGATACAAAAAATATAACTTATCCTAGTAGTTATATAATTTATAATATTTGAAGAGAATTTTTTAATTAGAATTGAGAATGTTTATGATATGGTATTTTAGGTTTAACTTATTATTATAGAGAAAAAATTATTAATAAAAAAATTTATGAAAAAATATTAGAATATTATAAAGAATAGAATTAGAATCAATATATTATTTTTATTAATGAATTAAATATAAACATGTATAAACATTGAAATTTATATGATGCATTTCAATGTTGTAATTATGGTATTTTATTATTATTAAAAAAACAAGATCAAATAGAAAAAATTAATCAAATTTGATTATAGATAGGAATAGGGTTAGAAGATTGTAAAAATACTTATAAATATCTTAATCAAAATTAGAAAAAAAGAATAGATAAAGAATTAGAATAGAATATAGAATATAATATTAAATATAAAACATTCAAATTAAATTTTTAGAATATAGAAATTAATATTAATGATTATTTAATTATAATTGATAGTATGATTAATGAAAATTATTTTTGAAAAACTTATAAAATAATAGGTGATATTCAAGAAATAAATAAAAAAATAAATGATGGTATACAATTATGTAAAAATAAATATCTTTGTATAAAAAGAATACATAGAAATATAATAAGAAAAAATAATACTACAGGATATATTATTATTAAAGAATAGAATGAATTCTTTAAATTATTATATAAAAATATAAATTTAATAAAATAGATATTACTAATATTATATGAAAATTTTAAATTTAAATTTTTTTTATTTATTATTTATAATAAAGATGATAATTGTTATACTATATATAGTAAAAGTGAAGATGGTATTAAAAGAATTAAAGAAATTTATAAAGAATTAATATTAAAATTAAAATTAAGAGTAAAAATGATAGATTTTGATCAAAGTATTATTCATATATTTAAAGATGATCTTAATAAATTTTTAAGAAATTTTAAATAAAAAATTAAAGAATATTATTTTAAATATTAAAAAGTAATTAAATGGAATTATATTTAATAAATCATATTTAAAACTGTAATTTTCAAAAAATAAATATATATTAATTAAAATAAAATATAATCTCATTCAATTATTTTTTAGTTTTTAAAATAATATTTTTTAATTTCTTTCCTTCTTCTGTATTATTAAAATAATATTTAATTAATCAATATGTATATGAAGAAAGTAATTTTGTTATATTATTAGAAATTGTAAATGATAATATCTTATATTGACCAATTGTAGGTATATTGGGAAAATATATATATTCATTTAAAATAAGATTTTTTACATCTATACTTAAAGAATCCATTCATATATTGGATTTTTCCAAATAAAATATTGTTAAATTACAAATTCATCCTCCTTGAATATTTCATTTTTTATTATTAATTACTTCTAAATTTACATTAACTACTGGAATACTATTATATTTTATATTATTCTATAATTTTTTAAAAATAAACTAAAAATCTTCACTCTTAAATATCTACATATCCTTATAATAAACTCATACTTTTTTATTTGTTTTATATCCAAATAATGATGATAATTGATGTGAAATTAAATTATTGTTTATAAAATTAATATTATCTAATTCTTCTGTAAGTGATATTTTATTATTGTTATTAATAAAAAGAATAATATTTTTAATTTTTCTAACTAAAAGAGACATTATTCCTAAATTATCTTTAATTCCTCCATCTCCTATTGTATAATTATGATAATTAAATGCTTTATTCTAATAAAAATTTGGTCTATTATACTAATAATTATTAATAAAAAATCTATTAAATTCCCCTAATTCTATATATGATAAAAAATAAGATGTATATGATAATGCATCTGCTAATGTAATAATATTATCATTTGAAAATTTATCTGTTTTAAGATTTATTATATTACTCTAACAAAAATATTTATTATATAAACAAAATAAATCATATTCTTTATTATATATAGAATTATTCTTTATTATATACTCAGAAATATTACTAGCAAATGAATCAATATATCCTCCTCCCATATAATAAGTTTTATTATTTTCTATTATTTTTTTATATAATCATGTTCCTATATATAATGGTGTAAATTCATATAATATACTCTTTTTCTATCAATATAATTTATTCTATAATACTGTTAATATAATTAAATAAGGAAAATTATTATTTTTATTAGAAATATAATAATTATTACAATTTATTTTTTTACATATTATTTTATTAATTTCTTTATAATATGATAATAAAATAGGTTTATTACTTATTTCATACTTCTAAAATAATCTTTCCATAAAAAGATGAACTATTGGTGGTTTTACATCTATTACATCTCTTGTCATACTTATTAAACATTTTTCATTTATTTTTTCATTT
The DNA here is from genome assembly GCF_017589495.1 of Alosa alosa. Classification (NCBI taxonomy): domain Eukaryota; kingdom Metazoa; phylum Chordata; class Actinopteri; order Clupeiformes; family Clupeidae; genus Alosa; species Alosa alosa. The sequence goes on from NW_025962321.1 coordinate 279,765, forward strand.
AAATATTTTAAAGTTATATCTTTTGGTTCTCCTATAATATCACAATATAAATAATCAACATTATCTTTATAAAATGGAATAAAAGATGTAAAACATCCTCCACTAACACATACAAAATAATTAATATTATAAAATAATTTACTTTCTAATAAATACTTCATATATCCAGCTGTTGCAGATGATGATCTATGTGCTCCTCCACTTATTCCTATACCAACTAAATCATCAATATTTTCTTCTTTATTAATTAAGATAGATTTTTCTATAAAATTCATATTATTCTAAGTACAATATCATTTAAATTCTAAATTATTTACTATATTAATAATAGAAGATAATAAAATAAATATTATCATATAATTTTTTAAAAACACAAATATAATAAAATTGAAAATTAATGACTTATTTCTAATCTATTAAATTGCACTAAAACTTCCTCAAATTCTTTTTTAGATACTAATAATAAAGAAATTTTTCTTTTTTCATCGGCATTTTCTTCTAAAATATATTCGAAATGTTTATTCTAATCAGAATGTTTAGTATTATATATTATTTCCTATATTAAATGATCATAAATATTTTCCTTAAATGTATAAATCAACATATAAATTATTGTTTTTCATGACTAATCTATTATTGTTATTCTAAAATCATCAATATAATTTATAATTAAATCATCAAATTCCTAAATATTTTGCATCTATTCAATAAATCCATCATATAATGCATTAACATAACCTTGATGTATTTTAATTAAAAATTTAATATGATCATCTGTCTAACCATGTAATTGACCTAAATATTCTCCTGTTACTCCTAATAATTCATTCTTTAAATTTATATATCTTTCTGTAGAACCTGGTAATGCTTTATTTAATCCACTTAATAATATTTTATAAATTTCTCTAGCAAAATCTAAACATAATGGTTCAAATAAAGGAATAAGACTCTATATTAAATTATCAAATGCAACTCCATCTGTTAATAGTTCTGGTACAGCTAAATAACCTCTTGAATTTGTAATTCTATCTTCATTATTATCATCTTCATTATCTCATACTTTAATTTCATTAACATTATATTCAAATTTACAATTATATAAAGATCTAATTCTGGAACCAATTGTTTTTTCTTCATTATCTTTTCATTCTTTATGTTCTAATTTCTAATCTTTTTTAGGTTTATATTTCTTTTCTTTTTTATTTTTTTCTTCTTGTGACATTTCTTCTTTAATTTCAAATAATTTTCCACTTTGAAATAATTTAAAAAGTTCTTCATTAGTTTTAGTTACTTTTTTTCTTGCCTATAATAAAAATCCAATTCCTTTACACATATTAGTTATTCATCTTATAGAAGATTCTTTATTAGGAAATTTACATGAAACTTTTGCTGAACTAATACTAGAAAATGATATAATAAATTCTTTAATTTCTTTATTATTTATTATATTTTTTACATCTTTCATTTGTATTTCATGTGTTTCAAATGATATAGATTTTGATCCATCTAAATTAGTTTGTGACTTATATCATGATAAAGTACCATTAGCATGTACAATATATCTAGGATGTCACATTAATCCAGTTTTTAAATATAAATCTTCTGCTATTCTACTATTCTATATATTAATTTTTTTAGGACTATTTATATCAATATTTGCTTTTTTACTTTCTATTGTAGTAATAACTTTCTTAATATCTTTTTCCTATTGTTTAATTAATTTGTCAAATTCTTTTTGATCTATTTTACTTTCAATATTTCTACATATTTCTGAAGTAAATTCTTTAATAACATCAGATAAAAATTTTCTAGCTGTAGCAGGTTCAGATAAATTACCAGTTACTATTTTTCCTTTTAATTTATCATCTATTTTTGATAATTCTTCTCTAATTCTACTCTTAATTCTAGGTAATTCTTTAGATATTAATTCTTTAATAACAGAACCACATTTAGTTATTAAAAAATTTGTTCCTAATTTTTTAGAAATTAAAGCATACTTAGGATGTGAATTAAAAAATTTAGTTTCATTTTCTTTAGATTCAGTTAAACTTATTGCATTATCTAAATCATGCTAAGATCTATTAACAACACCGATATATCCTAATTTCAAAGGAAAAACTTTATTTTCTAAATATTCCATTGCATCAACACCTTTATCCATAATATCTATTTTAGTTAATACACCTATAGTTCTAACACCATCTGGATCTACACTATGGGCTAAATGAAGAGAGTCTGAAGTTGCTAAATCTACGTTAGCAGAAGATACTGCTAAAATAATACAATTAGGTTTTTTAATATATTTCATTATCATATTTCTTATATGCATTATAATATCACTTGACTAATCTTTTATTGCTATTTTAGTTTCACCAGGTAAATCTACCATTAACAAATTTGTTAATGTTTTATGTGATAACTATAAAAATATAGGAATATCTTTTATTTCATTTGGTGCAGTTAAAGCATTTGTTCTATTCATAATTTCATCTCTAATATTTTTTTCTATTAATTTTTGATTAGATAATTTAAATTTTTCATTATTTTCATTATCAGATAAATGGCTAAATTTTGCATCTAATATATCTAATGGTTTATTTAACATTGTTATTACTAATGGAACTCTTGTACATAATCCAGCAGATTTTGGTAAGACATCAAAACCTACAATTCTTTCTAAAATAGAGGATTTTCCTGAAGATTGGCTACCAACAACAGCTATCTATGGTAAATCCATTTCTATATTTGTTTTTTTACATGTATTCTATAAAGAAGCTATTAATTTAATTATTTCATCCATGTATTAATATGTAAAATAAAAATTATGTATTTTAAACACAAAATAATAAAATGTAATAATTATTTAATTAAAAACTAGGTTCTATTTTCTAATGATAAGATTTATTTCTATAATATATAAAGATAATAATACATATTAATAAGACAAAACCTACAGAACATGATACGGTAATTATTATTATCATATTTTTATTAGAATTTTTTTTATAAATTAATTCTTTTTCTTGATCAAATATTCCATTTTTATTAACAAAAACAAAATCATAATCAATTAAATTTTTTTTATTTTTATTTTCATTTGGATTTATTAAAAATTCTTTTTCTAATATAATAATAGAGTGAAAATAATATTTTATTGACTATTGTAATGGATTAATAGAAATTTTTAAAATTTCTTCTTCTCTTATATTATTAGTATTATCTACGATAAAATTAACAGTATATTCTTTTATATTTTTTTCTACTACTATTGAATTATTATTTAATATTATTGCATCTGTAAATACTTCTATTATTATTGAAATATTAGGTATTATTGGATTATCTTCAAAAATAAATTTTATAAAAAATTCTTTATTTTTATAATATACTTCTGAATTTATTATTTGGCCTTCTTCTATTTCTTCTATTCATTCATCGGGTTCTATCATTGAATAATCTTGTTTATATTTTTTTAATATAGGATGTATAGTTACATATGATTGAGATTGTATTGAAATATTCTAAATTAAAGAGAAAAATCTTAACATATTAGTGGATAATACATTTAAATGATTATTATTAATATCTAATAAAATTAAATTCAAATTTAATTTTATAATATCTATATCTATTATAGGATTATTTCCAATTAATAAAACTTGTAAAGAATTTGAATTATTTCAATTTATATTCTATATTTTATTATAAGATAAGTCTAAAGCAATTAATTTATTTAAATTATAAAATAAATTACTATTAATTTTTTTTATTTTATTATGAGATAAATCTAAATAAGTTAAGTTTATAAACATATCAAAGGAATTATCTTCTATTTCATCAATATTTTTTCTACTACATTTTAATAATAAAATATTATGATTTTTATATAATAAACTTTTTTCTCTACTTATTATATTTTTTCCATTTTCTGTTTTAATCAAATTATCGCATAATTCAACATCATCATTCTATTCAATAGTATAAATATGTATTATTAAAAAAACTAATAACATTATTATTTTAAGTATATAAAAATTATTTATTTAATTTATTTCTTTTTAATGTACCCTATCAATAATTATTTATTTCATTTGATTCTAGTAGAATTTCCTAAACTTTATACATATATTTTTCCTATACTTTTTTTCATTTACATAAGATATCGATATTTTCTTTATTATTTTCTTTAATATTATTATATAATTTATTAACTCTTCTTACGCTATTCTATATATTAAGTATAAATTTTTTAACCTAATTATAATTATAACTTATATTAAGTATTGTATTTATTATTAATAAAAAATGAGTCATAAAAATCATTTCATTTATATCTTCAAATTTATTTAAATTAAATAATATTAAACATTTATCTAAATTTATTTCATATTTATTAAGTATTTTAAAATACTATTCTATACAATTAATTCTTATAAATTCAATATAATTTATAGTATCATCTATATTATTAAATTTAATATTTAAATAATGGATATACATATCTTTATTAAGTAAATTAATATAATTATTATTATCTATAAATTCAACATAATTACAATCTACTAATAAATAATTTATCATATTTTTATTTTTATTTAATTTATTTATTATTTCAATTATTTCATTTTTATTTTTTAAATATTTACCCATAATAATGAATATATTTTGATTATAATTTTTTAAATTTTTTATAAATATTTTCAAAATATATTTCATAAGATCATTATCATTATAATTTATATAATGAAAAAACTATTCTTTTATATAAACATTTTTTATACCATATTTTTTAAAAATATTTTTTAAAATTTCATTACAATTATTTTCATTAATATTTTCTAGTAATAAACTAATTTTAGTTTTTTTACAAGATATATTATCAAATTTTATCTAACCAAAATATTTTTTATATAATTTATATAAATTAACAGTATAATTCTAACTTTCTTTATAAGTTAAAGAAGTATTTACTTCTTCCTATAATCATTTTATTATTATATTATAATTTTCTAAATTTAATAAAAAAGCAAAAAATATATCTTTATTTTTACAATTAGAATATAAAACATTTTTAATAATAATTTCTACTTCATTATTTTTATTTTTATTTTTATTTATTAAGTATTTTATCATTTCTTGACTACATATAATAGCATTTAAAGATAATGGAATATTTAAATATTTCATTTGTAACATATACATTTCATCATAATATAACTAACATAATATTTTATAAATAATACTTAAAGAAGATTTATTATTATTTTGTAAATAAAATAATTGTCGAGTATATTTTCCTCAATTTTCTAAATTTAAAGTATTTAAAAAATTTAAATATTCAAATATAGATTTATTTAAATTATTATATTTTTCAATATAATAAAATAAATATTTCATTATTTCTTCTTGTATTCTATTATAACCTATATTATAATAAATATTTAAAACATTTCATTTTTTTATATTTTATTAAGATTTGAATGAAAATATCTAAAAATCATAATCTCTAAGATAAAATTGATCAATATTATTTAACATTTCTATTAATAAAATTTCATTTAATATAAATTTTTTAATTAAAAGATTTTGTTTAACAGCGTATGATAAAATAATAAAATATAAAGAAATACTATTATTATTTTCTATTATTAATTTAGTTTTATTAATTTCAATATTATTTACTGTAACTCAATATTTACAATAATTTAATACATCAACTTTTATATTATATTCTAAATTTAAAGAAAATTTATTTATTATATTAAATAAATTATTAATATAATGAAAATATTTTTTATCTCATTCAACAATAAATTTCATTATAATATGACTATGAGATTTATTATTTTTTATAATTTTATTTAATATATTTTCAATATTAATATTATTTATAAGTTCTATTTCTCTCTAAATTAATTCCATTATAATAAATATCTATTCCTATGTCATTTCTTCTTCATTTATTAAAATTTCTATTATTAATAATAACTAAATTTTACTTAATTTTATTACAAAAATATTTTCTTTTATAATATTTCATAAAATAAATAAAAACATAGTAGAAATATTATTATTTTTAATAAATTCATTAAATAAATAAAATATTTTAATATCGTATATTTTTATTATTTTTATTTTATTATATAAATCTTCAATAATATTAATTTTACATAATGGTAATATTAATTTATCTATTACTATTAACTATATATTACTATTAACTAATTTATTTATTAAATTATTTTTTATTAAAGTCATAATATCTAATTCATTATTTAAAATATCGAGATATAACTAATTTATAAGACTATTTAAATTATTTTTAAAATTTTCCTAAATTTCTTTTATATTTATTATTTTATTTATTTTTCAAAAATTTTCAATAGTTGACATTAAATTTATTTTATTAACACAAGAAGTAATTTTAAACAATAATAATAATATAACTAAATGGAAAATACTTTAATAAATAAAATAAACATAACAAATACAGAGATATTAGATGTATTTACAGATAATTCATCTAGATATGTTGCTATATTATGTAGTAATGATGTCATTAAAATATATGATACTATAGAAAACAAAAATACATTAATAACAGAAATAAATCCAAATATGAAAGATTTAATATATTTTAAATGAATATCTAATAGTAAAGATTATATATTAGCTATATCTTCATATGATAATTAGTTTAAATTATTTTTATTTGATACAGAAGCTCCACAAATAACAGAAATATATCAAAATTGAGAAAAAGATTATTTTTATTATTGTTTTGAATGAAAATTTATACAAAATAATAATTGTTTTTTTTGTGCATCATCTAACGGTAGTATTGATATATTTATATTTTCTGATTCATATAAACTTATTAAAAAATCCTAGTTTATTTCTCATAAAACAGAAATTAATTCTATTTCTATGTGTAAAGATAATAATAAATATTTATGCACAAGTTCTACAGATGGTACTATAAAAACATGAGAATTTAATATAGAAAATATTCAATTAATTAATAAACATATTATAACAAGTCCAATAAATAAAGAAATAATAAAATCATTTTATTTAGATCAAAACAATATTATAGCATAGATATCAAATAAAATATTAATAATTTTTTAGAAAAAATGTCAAGATACAGAAGAAGATAGAACAGATAGTTGATATGAAAAATAGAAAATTTCTTGTAATAATAAAATAGTAAATGTTTCAATATCTAACGAATTAAATACAATTGTAATAAGTTTTATTGATGATACTTATGAAGTATGAAATAATATTGAAAATTATATATGAAAGAAAATTAAATAAAATATTTATCTAAAAAATTTAAAAATGTCATTAAAGAATTATTATTTTCATCTATTTTTTGATTTTTTCAATAATTTTTTTCTTCTTTAAATTTATTGAATTTTTTAACTAAATAAATTCTATAATTCCATCCTAATATATTTCTTTCCTAACTTTCAACTAAAAAATTGTTTAAAAAATTTATTTCTCTATCATAATTTTTTGTTTTATTTATTAATATTTTTTTATAAGCTCAAATAGAATAATTTTTCTAATCTTTTTTAATTATTTTATCTACAAAATTCTATTCTCTTTCTAAATCTAAAAAATCATTATTTAATCATATAGATTTAATAATTCAAAAATAAGAATTCATAGATTTAGATAATAAACTATTGTTAACTTCTTCTAAATTTTCAATATTAAAATTATCTTTAATTTTCATTTAATGTTGTTATTAAAAATAATTTATAATAAAGAAGGAAAATGTATTTTTTATAAATCTTATAATGAAAGATTTAATTTATGAAATAAATAGGAAAAATTAAATTTGATTTATGGTTTTTATCAATCTTTAATGGCAATATCAAAATCATTATAGATTGGTAATATTAAAGAAAAAATAAATAATATAGTTACTACAGAATTTACTTTATATTTTCATAACAAAGATGAAAATTTAATTTTAATATTGGTTGAAAATAAAAAATAATTAAATTATTTTTATCATATTAATAAGAAGAAAATACTATGGTAGAAAAGGAAAAAAGACAAAAATTTAGAAAAGAATTTTATAGAGGAATAGAATTAGCAAATTTATTAAAATTATCTTTAAAAGAATAGATAAAATTACTTCCTTCAAGATGTAGAAGAAGATTTAAAAGAAATGCATTAGATAATAATAAATATAAAAAATTATTAAAAAAAGTCAGAAAAATTTAAAAAAATAGCATTAGAAACAGGTACTAATATAAAACCAATAAAAACACATCTTAGAAAAGCTATAATATTACCTTAGATGGTTGGCAACATTTATGGTATTTATAATGGTCAATTCTTTATAAAAGTAGAAATTAAACATACAATGATAGGTAAATTTTTAGGTGAATTTGGTGTAACAAGAAAACCTGTAAGACATGGAAAAGCAGGACAAGGAGCAACATAGGCAACTAAATTTATAACAATTAATTAATTTTATATTATATTTATCATAATGAAATTTAAGATAATATCAAGAAGTTATATAGAAAATACAAAATTTAGATAGAATTCTTTACCAAAATTATATAAATCATATAATTAGAATGATCATGTTTTAAGACAACAAATAGAATATAAAAAAGCATTAAATTATGTAAAATTAAATAAAATATTTAATAAACCATTTCTTTTTTCATTAGATTCACATAGAGATTATATAACAAATATTAAAATTTTAGATAAAAATTTATTTTCTTCTTCTAGTACTGGAGAAATTATAAAATGAAATTTAGATTTTAAAAAAATAGAAAAAAATAAAATTAAAAAAACATTAATAAGTGGTTTAGAATTATTTAATAATAAAATAATTACATCTTATGGTACTCATATAAATTTATATAATAAAAATTTGAATTTAAAGAAAAAATTAAAATTAAATGAAAATATAAATAGTATTAGTTCTAATAATATTAATTTAGCTATAGGAACAAATTATTTTTCTATTTTAGATATAAATAAATGAAAAATTATACAAGAAAATGAAGATTATATAGGAAATATTAAATATTTAATACATAATATTAATGAAAATAATATTTTAAGTATTATTTATACTGATAGAACTATAATTAATTATGATATTAGAACTAATAAAGAAATTAATAAAATTATTTTAAATAACAAAAGTAATATGTTGAAATGAAATCCAATGAATCCATTTGAATTTATAATATCTAATGATGATAATAACATTTATAAATATGATTTTAGAAATATTAAAAATAATAATAAAATATTTAAAGGTCATATTAATTCAGTAACATCTATTAGTTATTCTAATTGTGGAAAATATTTTACTTCAGGATCTTATGATAAAACTATAAGATTATATAATATAAATAGTTCTTATTCTAAAGATATTTATCATAGTAGTAGAATGCAAAAAGTTACTTATATTAATTGAAATAATGATAAAATATATTCTGGATCAACAGATGGTGGTATTAGAATTTGAAAAGGATTTTATCAAAATTATAATAGTATGTCATATTAGGAAAAATAGAAATATAAAGAAGGCGAATATTTATTAGAAAAATATAAAAATGAAAAAGAAATAAGAAGAATAAGAGATAATAAACATTTACCTAAGGAATTATTTCATAAAATAAAATAGAAAAAAAATAAAAATAAAAATAAAAATTATTATCTAAAAAAATAAAAGATAAACACTAAATATAATTATTTTTAGGATATTATGAAAAAAGTATTATTTTTTTTAATTTTGATTATTATAGACATTTGTTGCAATGATTTTATCAAAGATATTAAAAAATTAAAAGTTAAATTTGAAGAAAATGAAACAAAGATAAAAGAAAAGGATTTTAAATGTACTGAAGATTTTATAAAAGACTTATGAGAAATAATATCTAATTATGAAACTTTTATAAATAATACAATAAATAAGATGAAAAAAGAAAAAAATCATTTTTCTATTTTTTTAAAAATATTGGAAAATAAAAAATTGGAATTAGCTGATATAATAAATAAAGAAAAAATTTTTTTTTGGAATTAGTAAATAATGATAATGAAAGATTACAAATTGAATCTATAAATATTATTAATAATAATATAAATTCAATTAATATACTTTCAAGTATATATCAAGCTTTAGAAGAACTTATAAAATGGGAAAAAAATAAAAATATAATAATATATTCTTTAATATTTACATCATCTGTTATAATTTTTATATTCATTGTTATATTCATTATATTAATAAGCAGTACAAAAAAAACAATATTAAGATAGGAAATTAGATATGAAATAGATGAAAATTAGGAATAATTCTAACTAATTATTTTTATTAAACAAACACAAAACATAAATTTTATTATATGTTAAAAGTTAAAGAAAATTTCAATTTAATTAATCAAAAAATTTCTATTTTAATAGATAAAATTAAAAAAATTAAATAGAAATATTCTGATTTATTAATTGTTCATATTATAAAATTAATAAAAAAGAAAAAATTTTATTCCTTTATTATAATTATATATAAAAATTATTTTAATAATAAAATAAATAATAATAAAATAAAAAATGCTATAGATAAAATAATAGATAAAGAATCAATAATATTTTTAAATAAAAATATAAATGAAATAAATATAAATTTATATAAAAAATTAAATACAAATATTAATCTCATGTATAAATTATTTTATAATAATAAAAAAGAAATGTTATATTATTTTTGTATAGATTATTTAAAAATTTATTATAATTAGAATATAGTAACATTTATTAATTATATAAAATAGATTAATAATTTATTTACATTATCTGATAATATTATTGGTATTTCTTTTATAAATTATATAAATTATAATAAAAATATAGATATAATATTTCTTATAAAAAATTATATTAACTTAAATTTAAATAAAAAAGATATTTTATTAAAAAATTATTTATTAAAAAATTATAATATAGAAGAGAAATATATTGAATATTATAAAAAATATTTTGAAATATTAATTAATAAAGATAATAAAATTATATATGATACTAAATATGTTTAGATAACTTTAGTAGTTAAAAATATTGTTGATGAATGCAATAATTTATTTAAAATTTTTAAAAAATTATCTAATATAGAAAATATAGATTTATTTAAAATTTTTAATAATATTATAGATAATCTTATTAATCATGTTATAAATTATATAATAACTTTAGATACTAATATAGAATGAAAATATATTACAGTTTTTAATTTAATTCATTATTTAAAAATTATTTTTATAAATAAAATAAATATTGAAAAATTTAAATTTGAAAATAAAATTAAAAATCTTATTGAAAATAATTATAAAAAAGAAATAAAAGAATTATTTAATAAAATATCAGAAAATAATATAGATAAGGTTCATTATTATAGTACTAGTTGTTAGAATAGTTTTTTAAATGAAACATAGAATAAATTTTATAATTTAATAGATGAATATATTAATAAAAATTTTAAAATAATTAATAAAATATCAAATATCAAATTATCTTTATTATTAAAAATTAATTTAAAATATTTACTTAAAAAATAGGTTGATGACTTTATTAAAAAATAGATAACAGATAAAAAATATAAGGATATGTATGATAAATTATTTATTAATATAAAAAATAAATTATATTTTTAAAATTTTTTTATTTATTTTGATTATAAAAAAACAAATAATTATTTATTTTTAAATGGTGTATCTATTGTATTCATTTTTTTAAAATCATGTTCATTATTATTTGATATTTCTTTTAATATTTTACTTAATAAAGTTATAAATTCTTCATATTTAGCTAAATTATGAAAAAGTAGCTATACTTCAGTTACAGTAGATATTTTATCAGTTGAACCAACAGGAGGAAATAAACATAAAGTAATTTCTACATCTTCTTCTACAACTCTAGTATTACTTATATAACTATCAGCATCATCTGGATTATCATTTTCTTGTATATAAGTAGAAGAATATGTTAAAAAATTTTTATTATTCTATAAAAAAATAAATCCTTTTACTTTATATGGATCAGAAACACCTGTAGTTCATATTAATAAATTACTAAATAAATAAACTTTTCTTTGTATTCAAGATTTAGATTCAATTTTATTACTTTTAAATTTTGCAAAAAAATTAGAAAATTTAGTATCTTTATTTTTTTTATGAATACATCTTAATTTTATTATAGAACTAAAATGTAATACTTGATTTTGTCTAAATACTTTTGGAAGATTAAATGGTTCAGATTTATCTATATAAATATTTTCAGAAAATTCACGAAGTACTATTATCTGTTCATTTCTTCTTTTAGATTCATTAATATAAATAGTTATAGTTTTATATTCATTATATACTAATATTAACTATTGTTTAAATATTAATAATTCATCAATTTTTTTGAGATCTTTTAATATCAATAAATATTTTGGTAATCTCTATATAGGCATTATCAAATATGAAGAAATTTCATGTGGAACAATATTTAATTTTTTTCTAATATTAGACATTATTATATTTTGATCAATTAAAAATAATTCATTTTCTTTTAATTTTTTTAATTGACCTAATATATCGGTATAAAGAAGAAGATAATTTTCATATATTCTAAAATTATTAGCATTATTATGTAATACAGAAATAATATTTTTTGTTTTTTTTAATTGCTGTAAAATATTAGTATGTAATATAATAAATTCATCAATTTTTAAAGAAAATATAGTATTTTTTTCTGACATACTAATATATGTTACATCTTTTAAGGCTAGTAAATAATAATTATATAAAATATTTAAAGAATCAACATAATTCTATTCTGAATTAAAAAGATCATAAAATTTTAATTCATATTTTTTACATTTTAAAGCTTCTTCTATTTTTTTATTTTTTATTTTTTCTTTATCTAATTTTTGATTTTCTAATACTTTTTCATTGATTTTTATTGAAGAATTTGGTGAAGATAATTCCACATCTATTATATCATCTTCAGAATTTATATTTTTAATATGATTACCTAAATTATTCATTTTTATTTTATTATGAAAAATATATTATTGTGTTAATTTTATGTATTATAAAAATAACGAAATAAAAATAGTTTTAAAATAAATTTATTTATATTTTTTTTAACTTCAGAATATTTCATAATTATTTACTTGAGTTTCTACATAAGCTCATCTACCAAATATAATATCAGAATTTTCTTCAGATAATTTTTCACATAATAAATCTTTAATAAGTATTTCAGAAGTAAGATAATTACTGATTAAAAAATTAAATTCAATTGGTCTTGTTTTATCTAATTCTTTTATATTATTAGAAATAATAGGCATAATTACTGTTATTTCTAATGTATCTATTAGATACGATTCTTGTGATTTTTTATGATTAATATATTTAGGTAATGATCATATAAAGGATTCTTTTTTATTATCTAATTTACATTTTCCAACATTACATTTTATTTTATAATTTTTTATAGCATATAAAATATTATTTTCATTATTTATATTTTTATATTTTAATAAAGGAATTTTTATTTTAGTTTTATAACATATAGTAGCTAAAGGATTTATTTTATATAATTCTATTATAAATTTATATTGACTAGAATCTTCCATAAAATTAATATTTAATTTAAAGGGAAGAGATATTTTTCTTTCTGTTGCTATATAATAATTGCATATATTTGTTTGTTCTTTATTATTAAGCATATCTAATATATAATTAGAATCTAAAACACATTCTAAACAATTTTTATATTTTTCACTTAATTTAATTTTATATTTTTCATGACCTATATAATTAACATCTGAAATAGAATTATTTTTAGGATTTAATTCAATATAGAATTTTCAAAATTTTTCTCTTAAAAAATTATTTTCTTCTAGGTATAAACGAGTAGCTTTATTAGTTTTAAAAATTAAACTTATTTTGCCAGATACTTTATGATTATAATCTGATTTATTTAGTATCTATTTTTCTTTAACATCTAATACTTCTACTATATTAATAAATGCATGAATTTTTAATTCTTTATCATGAAATAGAGTATTTTTATTCTATTTCATTATATTTTCATTACTAGTTAATTTATGAGTTATATAACTATAAAATACTTCTTGATCTATTTTTTCATCATCTAAATCTAAATCTTTTTCTATTTCTTTTTTTAAATCTTTATCTAAATATAGACTTATATTTTTCTATTTTAAAGCAGAAACATATCCACCATCAATACATTCATCTAATAATTCATAAATTAAATGGAGATTATCTAATACATATTTAGTATTTAATCTTTTTATATATTTTAATATGAGAATAATTAAGTTATCAATTATTTCAAATAAATATATAGCATCTATGGTAGAGTAAGATATTGTTATTATGTATATATCATTTACTTCTTTATAATATATTTGTAAATTATCAATAAAATATAATGGTTCTTTTTTATTTAATGAATTTCTTATTCTTTTTAATGTATTTTTAATGATATGTTTTGTATTATAATTTATTTGAATATATTCTTTATATAGAAACATATGTTCTGTAAGAGAATTAATAAAAAATATGGATTGAATCATGTGTTTATGTATTTGATATTTTTATTAAAAAATGAAAATTAGATATAATGGAAGGATTTATATAGATGGTAAAGATCATATAATGGGTAAATTAGCAGGATATATAGCAAAATTATAGGCAAGAAATTATAAGATAATAGTTGTAAGATCAGAGGAAATTTGTATATCAGAATCATATGAAAAAAATAAAAAGAGATTTTCATCTAAGTTAGAGAGAAGATGTAGAATTAATCCTAAAAGAGGACCATTTTATTTTAGATTTCCATCTGAATTTTTAAAAAATTCAGTGTCTAAGATGATAGAGAAGAGAAAGCCTAAAGGAAAATCAATGTTCAAATCATTAGAAATATATGAGGGAATACCTAAGGAATTATGAAATATAAAATTTACAGTATTTAATAAGTGAAAATATTTTAATAGATTAAAAGATAATAGAGAGTATACAAGAATAGGTAAATTATCTGAATTTTTTGGATGAAAGAGAAGAGAATATGTTAAGAATATGGAGAAGGAAAGAATTGAATATTTAAAGGAAATAAAGAAGAAAAATAGGGAAAAATCGGAAGAAATTAAAGAGATAAAAAAGAATTTATTAAAGTAGGAAAATTTTAAAGAAATGTAGAGTATATTATGTGATATGGGATATAATTTTTAATTAATTTTTTTTAAAAAAAATAAATAATATATTTATTAATCTTCTAAAAAGTTTGATATAGCTTCACTTATATTTTTAAAATTATTTTTTTTAAAATTATAAAATAATATTGTAAATGTTTCTAAAATTTTCTAAAAGGACAATTCTTGTTTAGTTATTAAATTTAAAAATTTTGTTGTTGCTTTATAATCTTCGGATATTAATTTTTCACTTTTATTATGTATTAGAGTTTCCAATCCTTGTTTTTTATATATTTTTTCTAAATTATCTGATTTTATTTGTATATTTTTTAAATTTTTAAATATTATATCTTTTATTTGTGTTTTATTCAAATCTGAATTTATTTTA
Organism: Alosa alosa; assembly: GCF_017589495.1. Classification (NCBI taxonomy): domain Eukaryota; kingdom Metazoa; phylum Chordata; class Actinopteri; order Clupeiformes; family Clupeidae; genus Alosa; species Alosa alosa. Next base: position 295,406 of record NW_025962321.1, read on the forward strand.
AGTTCGATTGTTACATCTAAAGTTGGAATTACTCTTCTATCAAATTTATTTGATAGATAACCTGAATCTATATTTTTTATAATATAATTTTTATTAATTGTAAATTCTTGTATAATTTTAACAAGAGTATTAATAGCTTCACCTGCAGCAGATAGTATTAAGATTTTATATTCTGTAGTTGCAACTCTATTTATAAATCTTTTTTCATTAGGTATATTTTGATTATTTCTTATTTTTATAAGATTTTTTCTTGAATCAATATTAGTATTCATTTATTTTCTATTTTTATCAAGATAAATAGAAAAAAGGAGATATAAGAAATTAAATTTGTGAATAATGTGATAATTATATTCATTATAATTAATTATAATTTTAACAATTTTGATAAGTTAAGTCTCAATCTGTAATAATTTCAGACTTCAAATCATAATATTTTTTCTATATTTCGCACAATTCCTCTATTGATATTGTATTATATGTTTTATTTCTTATTGACAATTCTCTTTTAATATATTCTTCAAAGGAATTAATTAAAAAATCCTATTGAAATTCAAAATCAATAGAATCGATGATATCTTCTTCATATTGATTTAAAACATAATCATCAAATACGATACTAGAGTTTATTGACATTTTAGTTTTTATTTTTATTTTTAAGTTAAATTAAAACATAAAAAAATATTAATTAGTTATTTTCCACATTGAGTAATAAATATATAATAATCATTTATAATAGCATTTTCTTTATAGTCTATACAAGTAGATTTTTCATAATTATTACTAAAAAATAGAACTAAAATTTTGCTATAAATTGTCAATGATGTATCAACGAAGATATTGTTATTATCTATTCTGAGTCTATTTAAGTTTGGAATTTTTTTATTTGAAAATCCAGTTAATTTATTATATTGTAAGGATAATTCTTTTAAATTTTTTAAGGAAGAGAGATCAGGAACACTATCAAATAATTGATTATGAGATAAATTTAGATATTTTAAAGATGACGATTGAATTATTTTATTAGGGATACTATCTACAATATTATTATTTGATAAATTTAATGAGATTAAATTTTGATGAAATAAAAATATAGGTATGGTTCCAGAGAAAAAATTATGATCAAGATATATATATTTTGGAATTACTTTATCTATATTTTTTTCAAATGATGAAAAATTATTATGAGATAAATCTAAGATATTAAGCATTTTAGTTGCAAATATTTCTTTACTTACAGTGCCAGATAATTTATTATTATTTAATTTTAGAATTAATAGATTTTCTAAGAGGCCTAATTCTTTTATTAAAGGGCCTTTAATATTATTAAAGCTTAAGTCTAATGATTTTAATTCTAATAATTTTTCTAATTCTATAGGCAAGGTTCCAATAAGACCATTAGCAGATAAATTTAATTGTACTATTTTATTACTTGCAGTGCATATTACACCGTATTGATTACATAATGTGGATTTAGTAAAATCTCAATTATTTATTCAGTGTGGTCCATTTGTATTTATATATAATTTTTTAAGAGCTAGCATATCAGATGATTCTGTTTTTATAATATTAAAGAATAAGAATAAGAATAACATTAATAAATAAAAATACAAAATAACACAAAAAGAAAATATTTAATATATTTATATTTAATTATTAGAAAAGAAGAATTTATATATATATTATATAAAAGAGGATAAAATATATTAAAATAACAAATAAATAATCGGAATATATGTATAAATCCTTTTTTTCTAATTTTAGATATAACTATATTATTATTTAATATTAATTATAGATTTAAATATATATAGGTACATAAAAAATTATTTTCATTTTAAAACTAAGATAAATACATAAAAAAATTAACATAAATAAGAAGAAAATACAATGGCAGTTGAAAGAAAAGTAGAATCAAAAGATAAATATCTTGTAATAATATTAGCATTATTAGCATTATTAGTAATTATATTAGGAATTTTACTTATATTAGTTGGATTTATGTTCAATAATAATAATAAAACAGTAGAATTAGGAATAAAAAATATAGAAAAATTATTACAACATGTTATTTTAGCTAATGGAGGTTAGAAAATTGATTTAGATACAGGAAAAAAACCTGAAAATATGGAAGATATGGATATGGATATAGATAATCAACAAGAGATATTAGTTGATACATTAAGTGATACATTAGGTGAGATAAGACAAGATATAAATATAGAAGGAGAAAATATTGAAGTAAACGAAAAAAAAATTAATGGTAATTTTAATGATGTTGATCAGAATTTAACATCGACTATCTCAAATTTAAATTCTAATTTATTTTCAACATAGTAAGATTCTTCAGAATAAATATATAAAAATTATAGGGCATTAATTATTATATAAAAAATACAAAAAATTTATAAGTAACATTTAAATAAATAACATTTTAAGAATTATAAAAAAATATATTTAATATTAATTTCTATATATATATATATCTTTTAAAATATTTTTATTTCTATTATTAATTTTTTATATTATTAAATTTGAAAAATATAATATTATGATTAAAAATATAAATAATAACTTTTCGGACAAAATTCTAATATATAAAAAATATTATTATTTTATGAACTATATAAAAATTAATATAATAAAAATAATAAAATGAAAATAGAAAGAAGAATAGAATCAAAAGATAAATATCTTGTAATAATATTAGCATTATTAGCATTATTAGTAATTATATTAGGAATTTTACTTATATTAGTTGGATTTATGTTCAATAATAATAATAAAACAGTAGAATTAGGAATAAAAAATATAGAAAAATTATTACAACATGTTATTTTAGCTAAGGGAGGTTAGAAAATTGATTTAGATACAGGAAAAAAACCTGAAAATATGGAAAAAGAAAACGTAGAAATATTAGAACCAGGTTGTTCAAATTATAGAGAAGAATCAGTTAGTAATAAAAAATATGAAACAGATGATAGTTTAAAAAGTTTGAAGTTATAAGTTAGTAATAAAAAATATGAAACAGATGATAGTTTAAAAAGTTGTAGTTATAAAACAAAATAGAATTATGTTTAGTAAGAGTTTAATCTCCAAAATAAATATATAAAAATTATAGGGCATTAATTATTATATAAAAAAATACAAAAAATTTATAAGTAACATTTAAATAAGTAACATTTTAAGAATTATAAAAATATATTTAATATTAATATAAAAATAATAATATTAATTTCTATATATGTATATATATCTTTTAAAATATTTTTATTTCTATTATTAATTTTTTATATTATTAAATTTGAAAATTTAGTGAATAATTTTAAATTAATTATATTTTCTTTTTTTAATTTTCAAAATTTGAATAGTTTTTAAATCATACTATTATATATAATTTTTTTATATTATTAGATTTAAAATATTATAAAAATATTTTTTATTTTCATTTAATTTATTTTTTTTATATTATATAAAATTTAATATATTTTTATATTTTAAATATAATTTTAATTTATAAGTAGTTTATTTATAAATTAAAATATTTAAAATTATATAATAAACAATATATTTTTTATAAAATTCTATTTAACATTATATTATCGTATAAAATATATATAAATTCTTTTATTTGTGTTAATATATGAATATAAGAAATGTAAATAATGTAAGTGTAGAATTAAACAACATCATGTGAAATTTACATGATGAAAAAATAACTAAATTATTAAAAAAGTTTATTAAAAATAATAAAAAAAAGATCAATAAAATTCATATGAATTAGATTATAGAGATAAAAAAATGTCTAGATAAATTAAATTATAATATTTTATGAAAATATAAATCTAATAAAAAAATAAAATATAAAGATATAAAAAAATATTATCCTAAATTAAAAAATATGAATGAAGAAGATATAATTGATAAAAACATATTAAAAGAATTATTAGATGTACCAAAAAAGAATTTCTTATTATAGCAATTAAATGATATTATAGAAAACATAAACATAAAATCAGATTGTAATGAGATAGATAAAGAATATTATATAGATCAGGTTAAATAGGAAATGAAGATTATATTAAATTTTGAAATAAATAATTTTTAAAATAATTAAAATAATAATTATTTTTATGTTAAGAATATTATAATTTTAAAAAATAATTTTTTGTTTTATACGAAATTATTATTAATAAACTCAAATATAAAAAAATGACAAAATTAATAAAACCAACCAAAAAAGAGAGTAAAATGATGATATTATGAATTTTAATTTTTGTTTTAATTATAATAATAATAATTTTTATAACTATAATAATATTTATGTTTATAAATAAAAAAAAATTAAATGTAAATAAAATAAAAACAAAAAACGAATATAATAAAAATAATTATTAGGATTAGAAAAGTCAAATATCAATAAAAACTCCAGATCTTGATTTAAATAATTTTTTTGTAGACGAAAATTATGATATAGAAAAAAAGGAAAAAAATTTTGTATATCCTATGACACCAGATTATTCTGAAAATTCTAATATTTTAGATTCGAATTTATCAGAAATTAATGATATTAAAAAAATATTAGAAATCCCTGACGG